>NW_001849855.1:0-124299 GCF_000181695.2 Malassezia globosa CBS 7966 | reverse complement strand
CCTCTTCCTATTTACCCTCTTTCGTTTCTCTTGCGCCGGAGTCTACCCAAGCCTCAGTCGTACGCTGTCCTATCATCGTCGCCTGCCATATGCATCGTTTATATTTGTGAATTTCATCGCATTGTCCCTTGAGCTCTTGTCGCTCTTGTCTGTGCAGAGACTTGCTCGTCTCTCGGCCTCTCGGCTTTTTTTTTATCTTGTTAAACTGTCTTCTTCCTCCATGACGCATTACTTCATTCTTCTACATTCCTCCCTCCCCCTAGTCGTCTTGCACTGATGCTGTGACATCCCCACGTATGGACTACACTCAGCCTAATTCTGTCTTGACATCAAACATCGTTTCAAGCAGACTTTGTTTTCTCGCAATACAGTCTTGTGGTTGTAGGCGTAGAACATGTCATACGCATCATCTATCACGCCAAACTATTCCTACTGGGCATGTACCACCACGGCTACTTCATCTTGTGCCATAATATTCATGTTCTATTCTTGTCCCCGCAATCTTCCCTGTTCAAATCCGTTCTTATGCTCGAAACTCCTCCGCGCAAACCACGAACGCACCAATGCGGTGAATGGACGCATTCACATTGGTTTGCTGAATTCGTTCGGAATTCGCAGTGGTTCCTCCCATGTGCATGTGCCTTTTGTGGAGTTCCTATTTTGGGACCCTGAGCCTTTCTATTTGAGCGCGGAATCTGTGCTCAGAGCCAGTTTCTTGCATCTCCAAAAGCGTTTGCATGTCGGAGAGAGAGAGAGCGCGCAAAAGACAGGACCTGATTGGCTGTGAGAAGGCGGAAACCGTGTGTGATGCTTTCATTGGACATGATCGTGTGGTCAGGCACAGTGTGGTGCTAGAAGGCCACAGTACGCACGAGCTTGTTACATGAAACTTGGAAAGTTCGAGCACGGACAGACCAATCACGTTTGCACCTAATCCACGCTGTTCGCTCTGAAAAAGTCTCGACGCATGATGCTTTGTCTGCGTATAAAAAAAACTCTGTCTAGATACCCTTGTTCGACAGAGATCGTGATTGTCCGCTGCGTCTCACTACGTGCTGGACATGCAGCTTTACACAAACATACTGTCAACGGTACTGGCACTGGCTACGGCCGCTGCGGCAGCACCTGTGAGCTCATCGATGCCAACACCAATTACACGGGGCCCAGTCGTTCCGCCTGAAACATTCACGGGTTTCAACCCATACAATTCACACTTTTATTCAACGCAGACGTTCTTGAGTTATTCTACGGCCCAGACTAGTCTCAAAAGCTCGGCCCATACTTCCGCGACTCATTCATAATGACAATGTTGATTCCCACGTCCTAGACGTTTCCTGCGATGGTGCGCGAATATCCTATACCAAGTCGCATTCGTGCGCATGATGACGAATATTGGTTGGATCTGCATGTATTCTCGTGATTATGTACAATAGCTAGCTGTGTTGTGCACATAGTCAAAAGTGCTGTTCTCTGTGTTTTTCGAGTCCCTTGATGATGTATGTGACTGGCTCGTTTGTTTCCCTCAATTGACGATTCTTTTTCTCTCACCCATTTCTTCTTTCCCCTTTTCCACTTTTCATTTCCTTTTCGATTTCCTTTCCCCACATGTCTTGGCACCTCGCCTATTTCCCTAGCCCTCCTTGGTCTTTTTCTCTATTACATTTTGTTCCCTTTGGATTCGATCCTGTTCCACTTTGTATCTTCCACTCTTCCGATCACTTCCCTTCGTTCTTCGTTCTTCCTTCTTTCTCCTTCCTCCTCCTACCTCTTGTGCCCTGCATTTCATACTTCTTCTCTTCTTCTCTATTGCAAGGTCTCCTCTCTACTTTTCCTTACCTTGGAAGCTCTGCCCTTGTCCCTATCTGTTTCTCGTTCAATCTCTCTTCTCATCATACTTTTCATGTCTCATTCACCACGGCGCGCATGTCCACGTCTGCCTCCTGTGCTGGTCCTTGCATCCCTCCTCTGTTCGTCCACTCCCTACTAGTCTCCCCATCCCTCCACCCTGGCCCCGTGTCGATTCCCCTCTAGCTTGTCTACCTTGTTCCCCCTTCTCCACTTCTTCTCCCCTCTCCCCTCTCCCCTCCCCTCTACCTTTGTACTCGTTTATGTCTCTCCGCCTCGCTTCTTCCGCTTCTCATTTCATTCACTGATTCCTACTTCTTTATAGCTCCTCTACATCTGAAAGACCCATCCATTTCCCGTTTCCTTTCACCATCCTGATCGACTTGACGAGCATGCCCGTCGCATTCTTCGACTCCCATCCATCATGTTCCGTACCGTCTTCGAGTACATATGTCAACTTGACATCCTTTCCTTCCCGCGTCGCCGCAAACTCGTGGTCCCCGTTGTATCCGCACATTCCCACAACCAGCGCCGGCGCCTTCTTCGAGCCATCCACTGTGCTTCCAAGAACACATTCATCTGGGGAATGGTCCAGCTCCAACACTCCATACCGCTTCTCGCTTCCCTTCTTTCCCTTCTTGCAGTCCAAGAACTTGTACTTCAGGTCGTTGTTGACCTCGTCTTGTTTCTTCACGAACTTAGCACCGTACATCACGCCTTCCTCCTTCACTCCGTATGTGTTCTCCCCGTCATGCAGCACAAGCGTGCCCCGGTACACTGGCTTGCACGCTTCTTCGGCTTCTTGCCCGCCGATATCCCTCTGTGTTACCGGCGAGGCCATCGACATCGCCATCATCGCTGCCATCATGCTTGCAAAAATGGATACCTTCATTGTTGAGTGCGTTGTTTTCCTCCTACCCGCTTCGCCTGCCGCGTTTTTATACTTTTGGCTTTATTTTGCGCAGGCCATTCTTTTCAGGGCCCCGGATTGCTACTCTGTTCCTTTTCCAAGCGAATCATGGTCCACTCCACAGACCTGTGCGGTCTTGGCATGTTTGCGCGTCACTTATTGGCTGGCCTCATGCGTGATGACTTTACTTGCCCCGGACTTGCGCAGCACGTCAAAGTTGTTCGTTCGGACGATGTGACCCATCAGTATGACGAACCAAGGCTGTGTAGTCGAAACGTGCTCTTTTTTCCATCATATGGATAGGTGGGTTTGCGCGCTACATGTTTCCCTGCATTCGGACAAGAGATCAGGTTCTATCGGCCATACACATAGAGAACGTGCTATGCTTCTCCCCGTGACTGTCTGTATGCTGTGCTTCGTCCTTGTCTTGTGCCTTTTTCTAAGGCTGGTATCTATGTGGGCTCATACCATGTCCGTGGTCACGTTAGACTGCTCACTTGGTTACCATTGTGACCCTCATCCTTGTCCTTCATATCCATGATCGCATCTCTCTCTCTCTTTCTCTCTTTCTCTCGTAACTCCATTCATACACATGCGATCATGTCTGCTCTTTCATTCTCCGTGTTTTTCGGCTCAATATGGTCACTGCAGCTCACCCCATCTCATCTGTGACATCCCCGCACTCCACCTTTCCCAATGGTTTACGCGCCACTCAGATCCACTGATGTTGATCATGTTTCTTCATCTTACCATCCTATGTTTCCAGCATCGCTTTTGTATTCTCATCCGTGCTATCGCTTTGCCAGGCATATCATGTGCTTCATCGCACTTCGCGGCTGCTCGTACAAACTTTTTTGTTTGTACCGTGAAGCCTATCTGACGGTGTTTTGCGCTCGCAAGTTGGTATCTTGATAGTGCCTCTTGTTCTTTGCCGTCTCCAGCCGAGCCTCATAGCATCCAAGGCCCATGTCAATAAACACACCCGCTCCTGACTTCGTGCCTGAACCCAGTGATGGAGCATTCGGGCACGCAATTGTGTCTGTGCTGGACCTAGCCGTCAATATGATGTCATTTGCGCTCTTTTTACTGACAGATTTGGCCTTCAATGGTCGTGTCTATGTGTTTGAGCGAGTTTCTTCGCGTTCAATCCAATCCACCCTCTCCCCCCCATTGTCATGTCAGACTTGCGCCATCAAGCACACGTGGCTTTTGAACAAAATTCCCTCCGTCGAAGCCGCTCAAATAAAATGTTCGTGAAATTTGGCCCAAAATGCACATATATTCCTCCACCCGCCTGTGGCTCTCGTACACTCATTTTTACCGTGTGCCAGCTGTCCCTCTAGCATCATTGCAGTAGAACGGTCCAGCTACTGGATAGAAATCCCACACAGCTGCACTTCTATTGCTTCAACATGCAGAGAGGACAGACCGAGAGCAGCTGGCAGGAAAGAAGCAATGGACTAAATAACGTGATGGATCGATCCATCTCTTTGCTACACTGATGCGGTAACAACTCGTTCAAGCTCTGTATGTACTACTGTGTTGAAAGTGCTGAGAAAACTACTTGTCAATCAAGGTCCTCGCAACGTCTTGTGATCTGATTGCATCTGCCATACTTTGCATTGTTCCTCCACGTAGGAAGGCACTTTCAGGACCTCCTTTGCCTTTTCTGGCGCTTGGACCATCACCATGGCCAGGCCTGCAGATAGATGCCAGTCCATGTGGCAGTGCATGAACCACGCACCTGGATTGCTCGCAAGGAATCTGATCGTTACGCTCCCGAATCCATCCACAGCCACAGTGTCCCT
Organism: Malassezia globosa CBS 7966; assembly: GCF_000181695.2. Lineage (NCBI taxonomy): Eukaryota > Fungi > Basidiomycota > Malasseziomycetes > Malasseziales > Malasseziaceae > Malassezia > Malassezia globosa. The sequence goes on along the minus strand of NW_001849855.1, from coordinate 119,736 downwards.
TCGCACTGGATTCTCTAGCTTATCGACTTCGGGAACCTGCGGCTTCTTACCGTCAGACCCGTATGCCCTGTGGACCACCTGGAACTTGGTGCCGTGCATGTGGAACGGATGTACATCATCGGACAAGTTCAAAATAGTCATTTCGACCATGCTATTGTATGGTGCAGTCACTGCATTCACGTTGCGTCCATATGTGCCTGCATCCATCGGGTTCGTCGTGTTCTTCGCCGTCACGGTCAACATCGTGGGCGTCTTTGGTGCAACATATGTTGTTCCATTGATCAGACCCATCGGCTTGCCGTGCTTGCGGCCCTCTTTCATCTTGACTTCAAGAGTCACCCGCATGTCAGGCTGATTCGACTCGATCTTCTCAACTGGCACGAGCTTTGTGTCGTCGAATGGCTTGACGTCCGTGCGGCGATTCTTTTTTCCATCTCCCATCTTTGCATCCTTTTGGCCGTAAGTGAGCGTGCCTGTCAAGTTGAGCTTGAGCGAGCCCACTTTCGGGAACGTGCCGCCCTCCAATTCGCATGGATGCGCCAGTTCTTATCGGTCTCATTTCGCGCCTTTACCAGCACACTGTATCGCTATCCAATGGCCACCTGAACAGACTCAATTGGATACCGTTCCACGTCCACGCCATCGACCTCGATCACCTCCATGTCATGACCCTCAAGCCAGAAATCAAATACAGAGGCAGCTGACATGTTAATCAGCCGCAATCGATACGTTTTGCCAGGCTCAAACGGTAAAGTCGCATTCTCATTGATGCCCTTCAACGTTTTGGCCGTATGGTTGGCTTTCGTGTGCGCAAAATACAACAGACCGGAGTCAGGCGTCTGATAGTCACCGCCATTTGTCATGTAGTCGTGTCGCATAATGTATCCGTGCTGGTGGTGGTACCAGTCTGCCATCACGACCGTGTAGTCGTCGTCGTAGTCGTACGCCTCTCCTTCAGAACGGTGAATAATGAATGGTGTCCGAAGGCCATCAATATATTGACCCTTGTAGTGTCCATGCAGCCAATAGGTTCCCCACTGCTTGGGTGATTTCTCGCCACTCTTTGGCGAGTTGAGGATCTCTTGGTAGAACGAGTATCCGTCGGGCACGGGGCACTGTGTCACACTAGCAGCACCATCGTAATAGTTTACGTTCGTGAAGAAGAGTCCGTGTCCATGTAGTGTGGACGGGCGTCCATCACCAAACTTGTTGGTAAAGTTGATGTGGACAAAGTCGTCTGAGTTGACAATGAGGGGATCGGCGGGGAACTTGCCATTGATGCCAATCGCTCGGCGAGGGAACTTTCCATCTGGGTTGACATTATCGACCCAGCCAACACTCCACTGCTTGCCGATTTCGGCGCCAAAAGCCGTCGTGGCTAACAACAGCACGAGTGCAGACGCCGCCCACATGATGGGGTTGTTCTAGTTTGGTGGCAAGTATCGATAAGCCTCCCACTGTTCCACGTATTTTACTCTCCGCACGCCATAAAACGCGTACCCTGTCTCCCCATTTGTTTGCGCTGGGCACAGTTCCTCCACTGTTGCCACCATGTCCGCGGAGAGTGGTCTTGGGTCGACATATCGGAAGGATAGTAATCGACATAAAGAAACTAGTTAGATCGCTGCGTCAGATCCTAAGCTGACCTTTAATTAGGCTATCTCGTCGATGCGTGCATTCTCCATAGACATGCATGAGAAAGCTCGGGCGCCTGATTTTAAATCGGTCTGACTGATCCCCACTGATGTTTGCGTAGCTATGTACCAGTATAGGATTCAAAAAAACTATAGGTGGATGCTTTGTTTGACCGACTTGATTTCAGCATGTTTGCTCGAGTGACCTTCGCCTAGCCAAACCAAATGTGTTTGCATGGACACAGGCGAGCGGATTTCACAAGGTACGTAAGATTCACTAAATGAAACGCTTCACACATTGTTTGTTTTGCTAGCACATAACTTCCTTGCAGAATGATATCAGATAATTTCTTGAATGACTTGTCGGATCCATCCTAGTCAATGTTATGAAATTGCTTCTTCAACGTGGTCCACAGATCTTACTTTGAGCACATCGTTTCCAGCGCGATAAATGGGGCTTTAGTGCAAAAAAAACACCCGTGACTTTGTGACGTTTGTACAGACAAACGTTTCTGTTGTTTTACGCAACTCATCTATTTGGCATGCGAGGAATGTTCAAACAAGGTTTTTTCGTTGACTACTCATGCACACTTTTCTGCCCATGTATTCTATGACCGAGCATCGCTCGAGACCATTTCTAAATAATATTCCACATCAGAGCCTTTTCGCGTAAGAAGATAGACAAGGCGCTGTTTTGCGTAGAAACTTTTCAGACAATCGATATCTCCAACTTCTGTATATCCGCAGAACACTATGAGCATCAATAATGAATCTATTGCCTGTGGCTCTCACTTAAAGGACAGACTTTTCAAATCTGTGCAACTCGCCAATGATTTCCAAGGGATCTTCTGCTCACTTGTGAAGCGCATCTTTCAAGTACTCGTCATTTGGTCCAATCTTGTCTCCCAAGAGGCCCTTAAGAAGACCCAAAGCAGACTCGAAATCTTCGCCAAGAGCATGAGAGTTGACGCCAACGTCGTAGTTCTTGATTTCTCGGCAGCCACCCTGCACAGGCTTGCCTTGGAGCCGGTCACGGTTCCAAAGGAAGCCAGGGACTGTGCTTGTAACCGTCGTAACACCATGAGCAGATACAGGGTTCGCGAAACTTACGAACTCAACATCTGCACCATTCTTACACCAAGATTTATACGTCTCGTGAGCTGCCTCATAGGGGGCAACTTCGTCTGAGACTCCGTGCGCCATCAAAACAGGTGTGTCGGGGGTGAAATCAGGGTTTGTGCCCATAGTGAGCTCATTGAGGGCCTTTTGAACAACGGGCTCGTATAGGAAGCGCTTGCCGACCGTACTAAAACTCTTGTCGTAGAAGTTCTTGAAGAGAAAATGCAACGTGATCTCCTCTTGGCAATGCTTTCTGGGGAACTCTAAGTCTTTTTGAGCCTGCTTCGTAAAGACTTTATCAGTGTAAGCCTTGACATCTGGGTATGTTGAAATGACACCACCTAAACCACCAGCGACATAACCAGCGAATGGTCCACCGTTAATTTTTTCCACTAATGCTGTGACATTGGAAGGCGTTCCACCCGTGAACCATCCGACAGAGTTGATTTCTGGCGCGTACGACTTTTTCAGCGCTGCCGTCCATCCACATTGAATACCACCACCAGAGTATCCATGGCCAACAACCCTAGCATTCTTGTTAAGACCAATTTTATCAAAGGCTAGCGTCGCACGAATACCGTCCAATGATTGACGGCCCTCGACATGACCTGAACCAAATGCACCCTTGTTGCCTTCCTTGTCGGGCATCGTCACAATGTAGCCTTCTTGCAGATACAACATAGCAATTCCCACGTTGAAAATTGAACTAGTGTCCGACAGCAAACCAGCACGCCAAGTATAGCTTGGAGCGCACTGCGGCGCTCCAGCATCCTCAAAGTCAGCATACAATACTAAAGAATCGTTCTGAGCATTGTGAGGAACCATAATTGTCGTAACAGTTGTCGTTGGCTCATCGTCTGACCTGTACGTCGTGCGGTACAGCAACTGCCAAGCCTCTTTCAAGTTGTCCTTCACGAGCGTGTTGATATTCACTTTACGAGAGCGCAAGATAGTCCCCACCTTCTTCGACTCCCAGCCATCTGGAGGTTGATAGAAGGGGTCATTTTGTGGCTTTGGCAAGTTCTCGCGCGCAACCAGGGCGAGCGCTTGGGCTGCAAATGAGATAAGAGTAAAGGCGACTATACCCAACTTCATAGCGTTGTATAACCCAAGACATTTCGATTGCGCTTATATTTATGTGTTTCGTTCTTCGTTTCAGAAGCTTGTTTGGGGTGTGAAAGATGACGCAACTGTAGTCTTGTTCAATCGAGAGCAATGATTCGCTCAAAATGACATGTGCAGTGCTTTGTGTCGGGTTGGGTTGAGAATTGCAACTGATTGCGTGGAATTCTCAGCAAAAAATCACATGGGTTCATCTGACCCCAAAACTGTCGAACTCGCTGTGAGAATTGTCAGTTACCTCGCTTATTCTAGTCTTGATCTCTTACTAAACCACGCCGATGACCCTGACAATCACCCCGACAATGAATCCAACTGAAACCGGTCGCTTTACCGACAAAGTTGATTAGTACCGGATATAATAGCAAGAACTTTGAATTCAATACTACGCGTATCCTTGTCAAAGTTAAAGCATTTTCCAGGCTGCTGGTGAAATATGGATTAGCAATGATCAGTTTCAGCTCTTGAACTACACGAAGCGTAGCACAAAGTTCGAGTACTTCTTGGATTTGAGTGAGAGTGAAGACTACTCCGAGTTTTTGACCAGATACATAGTTTGAGTAAGAAGGTTGATGTATTGACGAGATGAGGCGCATGGCTCTCCAGGGAGAGATATTGCTCCTCGGAGAAGAAGTACACTATCAGGGTGGAGCCGAGCGAAATCCACGCATAGGAAACGTCTTGCCACCAGCGGTTCATTGCCACGCCGCTGGACTATCCCAACAACGTACTCAAGTTGGGCAAGAGGGTACGAGGGCGACGAGGAGATATGGGTTATATACCACGAGATGAACCATCTGTTGTTTTATCAGAACCCAAAGCACCAGCTGGCGGTGTCCAATCCGTACATAAGTGGCAACGAAGACAAGTAGTTCAAGGATTGACCGATTCGTTCACCGATCCGGTTTCATTAACTTAAGAGGCAATAAAGAAGTTCCATGTACACTTCTTCTTCGGTCCGCATACAGACAAATCCAATCCCATCACGATGCACTTCTACTATACGTGATTGGCGACTCTCGTTATGAATCAACTATATCTATTTAATGAACAGGATGTCAAAAGTTACATATTTATCAACGGCTCTCAGTAGAGAGTGCGTACGAGATGTTCGCGCTTCCAAAAGCGAGTACCAGCATCCTTGATGAATTCAGAGCCCAAGTCCGTAGAAATGCCTTTCTGATTTGTGTCCACGCCCCCCTTCTTAAGCAGACGCTCAGATTCTTTCGTGTAAGCAATAGCCTTCAAGTGTGCGTATGCATCCTGCACCCATTGAACAGCAGCCGATTCCTTAAGTAGCTGATCCGTACCCTTGTTGGACAGAACCACTGCCACTGCGTCAAACAAGACAGAGGGCATGCCGGCCAGAATCCCATCTGCGTCGACCTTCGACCCATCCGACAGTTTTATGCCATGCGCTCGAGGTGCAATCACAGCTGGGACGCCATTATGCTCCTTGATCATCTTCTTCAGACGCTCGATCTTGCCCTTATCGCTTCCTTCGTTGATAAGAATACCAATTTTTCGTCCTTCAATCGTATGCTTAGTATTACGGTGTATAGAGAGTGCTGGACTGGCAGGTAGATCAACAGGCTCGCGAACCGGTTTCGATTTCTTGGGGAGTTCGATGCCTAAACCCTTTGCTACGCGACGAGCAAGTGACTCGTCCACGTTGCGCAAGTTTGCGACTGCGCGTTTCGGCACCTGTGAAAGAGATACTTGTGAGAGTTCGAATACGAAACCGCCAACCGTGTGGTTCTGCTCAGACTCCGTCAGCGACTTCCAGTATTGGCGTGCCTGACTGTAGTGATCGGCAAATCGCTCGTCACGCGCGCGGAGCTTAGGACCGCGCTCCCGAGGTCCTGTAACATGACTTGACGTGTGGAAGGCAGCCATGAAGGGACATGCGCGAGGACCTGTGGGTTCGTCGGCTTCGTACAGGCTATTCGGTTCGTAGTTTGCACGACCCTTAGGAATGCTCATTTGCATCATGCCATCACGCTGGAAGTTGCGCACAGGCACCTTCGGATGGTTAATTGGAAGCTGATGGAAATTCGAGGTGCCCAAGCGCGACTTTTGGGTGTCCAGGTAAGAGAATAGGCGTCCTTGCAGCAAGGGATCGTCTGAGAAGTCAATACCGGGAACGACGTGCGAAGGACAGAACGCGACCTGCTCTGTCTCGGCAAAGAAGTTGTCAGGGTTGCGATTCAGCACCATACGGCCGATGAACTTGACCGGAACATCTTCCTCAGGAATCAGTTTGGTCGAGTCCAGCACGTCGTAAGGCTGAGAGTCGGCAAATTCCTTGTCGAATACCTGGATACCGAGCTGCCACTCGGGATACATGCCTGATTCGATAGACTCGAAAAGATCTTTGCGGTGATAGTCGTTGTCTGCACCCTGAATCTTGGTCGTTTCATCCCACAAGGTTGATTGAACGCCAAGCTTCGGCTTCCAGTGGAATTTAACAAAGTGCGCATCTCCGCTTTCGTTCACTAGCTGGAAGGTGTGAATACCAAAGCCCTCCATCATGCGAAGTGAGCGTGGAAGACCGCGCTCGGACATAGCCCAGAGCTGCATGTGCGTGGACTCAGGCATAAGCGTGGCCCAATCCCAGAAGGTATCGTGCGCCGTTGCAGCCTGCGGATAGCCGCGATCGGCTTCCATTTTCACCGAATGAATTAGGTCTGGGAACTTGATCGCATCCTGAATAAAGAAAACAGGCATGTTATTACCAACCAGATCCCAGTTGCCTTCATTCGTGTAGAACTTGACCGCAAAGCCTCGCACGTCGCGCGGAGTGTCGACCGAGCCTGAGCCTCCTGCGACATTAGAGAAACGCGCGAAAACAGGCGTCTTCATCCCTTTCTTAAATACATGCGCTCTGCTCAGGTGCGAGATATCCTCCGTAGCCTCAAAGTACCCGTGTGCACCAGAGCCACGAGCATGGACGATGCGCTCTGGGATACGCTCGTGGTCAAAGTTGAAAATTTTCTCCCGCAGAACGAAGTCCTCAAGTAAGGTGGGACCGCGCGTACCGGCTTTCAGACTATTTTGGTTATCGGAAATCAATACACCTTGGTCAGTGGTGAGATTTCCCTCGCCTCCATGCTGCTGAGGGTCGCCTCCGTGCCTGAAGTGTATCGTCACGTTGTCATTGTGTGCTGATGAAGCTAGAACCACAAAAGATAGAGCTAAAAGCAGAACCTGCTTCCAAGCCATCATGGTACGGACAAGTAAAGCCAATCTACTTACTATGAAGCACCGGTCGAACGGCTTTGCCTTTGGTGATCACGCAAAACATTAATCCGTGAGTCACAACTTATCACATTGACATGTTGCCACAGGTCCGTTGGGAAACTGAGCGTGTGCCCTCGTGCAGCTGCATGCAGAAATGGGTGGGGTAGGCATTCTCTGTAAACCAATCACACTGTCAACATTTTAATCTGTCCGTATGCTACCTCCGCGGACCTATCTAGGTCTGTTATCAGGTCAGAAGCTAATCCGACGCACATTAGCTTACCTACGAAGGATAAGTAAATATTACTAAAGTTAAATCACAGGCTTGGCTCGAACGTCGAGGTCAAGATTTTAATATTCAACAATGTGCCTAAAGCTTCATTGGCCAAATGAGCTTCTTGTCCCATGTCTTGAATTGGCAGATGGTGCTCCGCTCTGTGTTTCCGTAGGGACGTGACTGCCCGAGATTCTTGTTGTCACTTTGAAAAGTCCTCTAGCGTGCTTTGCAGTTGGTAGTGTGTAAAAATTATGCCTCACACCCGAATAATCCTACTTTCCATCATGATACACACGGCTGTTGTCCTACCTCGCCGGACAAGGTCAGTGGCTTAATGGTCTGAGGGAGTATACGTGGAAGCTCCCTACTGTTTATGAGTCATTGATAATGTATCCTAATATTTTTTTCAAAATACAAACTTTGTATCATCAAGCAAATGCAATTAAATCACCATGTCATACTGGCACCAGGTACGTAAGTTGATTTTGGACCATACATACACAAATCGCCTTGGAGTCCGCTGCGGCATTTTTGTTGGATACACGACTTATTTCATTTTCAAATTGCTACAAAGATGAAGATTAGCTGCCGTGCTCATCCTGGCTCTTGTGTTCCTACACTCTGCACTATGGCCTTTACCATGACCCGAGTTATCTCTGACCGACTTTTATGGCAATTGTTCCTACGAAGCATGAATCGAATGTGGACGCACTGAATGAGTTGTTTGTTAAACTCGACTTGCTTAGGAGGATGAACACGTCTCGATTACTGCAGGGCAGTGGAACAAAGCTTTCTTAGCGCACGAGTTCAGCAGGCATGCTACTATCTACAACACTTCCAACATGTGCTGGTACGGAAATAATCACTCAAAGCGCTGGAAGGTGGCTGAGCTCTTTGAGACTATTTTCATGCTTCGAAAGTGGCTTACCCTCTCAAGACCGGCTGCAAGATGCCGACCTTCTACCTAGGTGAATAAATGGCGTTGTGACCAGCTCAGCAATTTAGTAAGTCCCATCCACTTTCATTCCTCGATCCTGAGCGTTCCGGAAATTCCCAAGGTGGATGCACAAATGGAAGATGCTTGATACACTGGCAGGACAATGCACCGAGGAACGATGTTTATAAGATTGCGACATGTAGCAGAACGCCAAGTACGGGACAGACTCCCAAAAAACTTCCATCGAAAAAGGAGGATGGCGTCATCTTTGCCATTTTCGACACTAGGAATGATCACTGTAACTTGATTCAGTATGCCAAGTCAAACATGGCAGTGTCGCTTAGCTAGCAGGATGTCATGCTTGCAACTGAGCCTACAGATATCAAGGCTATCGGTGTAACTCATTAAGCATGAGTCGCCTAATCGCTGGATATGAATATATAGGTATGTGTATAATATAGTGACCTAGTTGTTCTGCCTCAACGCGATTAAGGTTTCCAAAATAAACCAGTGCAAATAGTTTACGCTGACTTGTGCTCCTATAACTCTGAGACCACAAATCCGAACTTTAAACGTCACATTAACACATGTGCTCACACGTTGTACATTACCACTCCAGTCCGCCTCTCCTCACTCTAACACTAACACTAATCATAATCCATAAATTATCCTGACACTATTAGTTTAGCTGCCAATCCTTAACTACAATGCGCAGTTGCTCCTTAGGCAGAACGAGGCCAGTCCGGGCATTTGAGGTCTCCTTCAACGCCTTCTTCCTTATCTTCCATCGTCTTCAAAATCGCATAGCCCTCGCTGTCCGTGTTCCATACGTTTGACACAGAGCAGAACCACGCATGCTTGTCCTTCGCATCGTGTTGTAACCCAGGGCAAATCAAATTTCCAACAGCATCTCCGACATGACCCTTGTGTCCAATACCCGCATTACATCCTTTCTTATTTTTCCGCGTCATTGCGAACCACTGGAATCGCAACTTGTCATCCACCTTTGTCGAGCACTTCTCAAGCTTCACCGTCGAGTTCTTGCCCTTAGGGTGCATCTCATAGTATGGACCTCCGTACGGCCCATCATGGGGATATTCCTTCACCCACGAATTCGTTGTCAGGCACTCAGTATCGTTCGATACGCTCCGCAGCTGCCCAAACCACAAGTCTTTTGTCGTGCTGTTAAACTTGTCCGATGTTACATTACACGCATAAAACCGGAACTTCTCAAGTGGATTCACGAATCCATCGTACGGAGTCTGTTCTAGTACATCTTTCTGAAGATCGTAGTATTTCAGTCGGTGGTATGACGCCGGCTGCTTCGCTGAAATGACTCCCATTTTACCAATCGCATGGCATTCCAGCTTGTCACTTTCATTCTTCCCCGCTCCATACACACTTCCCAGCACGCATGCTGCAATCAATGTTGTCGCAGTTGCAAACTTCATATCCGTCAAATAACACTGATGTTTCAAAGTACCACGCACACGCACTATTTATACATTCTGCTGTGGCGGGTCCAAGCTGCCAAGACAATCATTAGCGCCGGAGTTGCGGATGGAGAGTCTCGCACATGCCACTTCACCTTCTAAAATCGCCCCACTATTGGCTAATTTTCTCAAGCCATTTTAGTTTACTGCTTACGGCAGTGGGTTGCATAAACAATCGTGTTCCAGGCAAATCATATTCGCTTATGTTCATCGACTCCGCCCGTAAAGTTAGCGCAGCACAGTTCCTCGCTTACGTCCTGACACGTTATTCTCTCCATAGTTCATAACACAATGGACAGCTCTGCAGACCATGTACGAACAATTGTTGACTAATGATAAGAATGGTCGGTCTCCCCCTTATGAACCATTCAGAGGTCAATGCGACTTCACGTAATATAACGATTGGCTGAATTTGTGCCGTCTTACGACTTTTTGTCCATCTTTCGATATGCTCTTTCGCACGTTATACCAAGCATTCATTGTGTTTACTGTAGTTTCAGGTGTTATGCTCTCCCATCTCAGCTTTCATCCGCAAGAGTTTTTTTTTTGTCTCCTCGTTCCATACCGCCAGCGTACTAAACCATGCACGTTCGGCAAAAAAAGCCTGTTTACTGAAACTAGATTTTCAGTGCATTCCAAAAAATATCGCAACACGTTCAGTAGTTTCTCAACTGATGCTGTAACATGATACACGACCTGTCAAATTAATATAGGGAAAGTTTGTTTAAATGCTACGGAACGGCAGCATCGAGACTGATCTATCATGAGGTGTGAAGAATGATGGACTTGAATCTAAACACGTTTGTTCTCTTGCTTATGATAAATATACATCCAATATAGTAGTCCATTTGAAAGAATGTGATACTAGAAAAAGCATCGAAGCAGTTCGGTATATCGGTGTACTCGCATTTTAAACATATCCGCATGTTCGAACACTGACATTATCGTCAACCAAGATTGAAGATTCTTTCAGCATTGCTCGCTCTCTCAACAACTCTCATAATGCTCGCTATCTCTTCCGCCCATTTTGCACACATATTATTATTCGGCTTTGTCTATATCACAATTTGGCGACTTTTCCAACGGTCTACACTTCCCGAACTAACATCTTGAACCGGCCAAAATTTCTCATGTGTTAAAATACCTTGCCATTTAAGCACACATCTTGGCCCTTCCATGCTCTGCATATTTTCATAATGCCATGCACTGTGTTTTCTCATCTGTGCTGCTTATTTCATTCTCCCGTAGTTCTCGTTGGGATCTTTGTTTCCCTTTTTGTTTGCACTCTTACAAACTTCTAATTATCACGTCTTTCATTTCTAATCCCATTTTTTTTGCACCATGTGCCTCGGTCGTCGTCTTTCCTTGCGGCATTCTCCCATATGAATTTTTGCCTTCAAAGTCTTGCTTCGCTTAACCTGTTCCTACCATGGATTAGCGTAAAACCCCTTAACAAGCACATCTAAAGTTAGAAGGGGTCACTTCCGTGTCATTTTCAACCATACTTCTTGTCGCGTCGCGTTGAGCAACAACATGGTCGCCATTTCTTTTCATTCCGCCATGTCTTAGAGCCATCAAATATTTTCTTCATGCAATTTTTCATTCCTCCCGCCCCCTCCTCTCCGGTTTCTTCGCTATTCCCGCACCAGTAGTGCCTGGAATAGGTTTTCAAAGCTCCAGGGGATGCATTTTTCTAGGAGCCAGATTTCATTCGTTCACTTTTCACGCTGGTCCAACTTCCGCATTCGTACTTCGCTCCAACACACTTTAAGTGCTAATCTTTTGTGTATATTATGTATATCGATCACCATATCACCGTTTTGAAATCACCTTTAAACGCCGGATTCGGAGTCGCGTTGTTGTAAAGGCGCATTCTTTCTTGCTCAGATTGTCAACACCTCCAAAGTTTTCGAGTGATGTTTTAGAAATAACTTTGATCCTAAGTCACTCAGAAGTCTGCTCTCACCCATCACTTTATGCATACTCGCAGGGGGGCGAGTTTTCGACGAGAAAGCAATACGCATCGTCTAGGAGAGCTTGAATAGTATCCATCAATGATCCAGAATGTGTATTATTGGTTTAATTAAACCCGTTGTAAATAAAATCTACTTCGCTGTTCAATAGTTTATGTTAATCTGATAGCAATGTAAGGCACTCAAACATTTGTGACATTCTTAAGGATGTCTGACACTTAGCAGCATCTTCAAGTGATCGCGCCTAATTCTAAACATTATTTAGAACAATAAAACCATGATACAATGCGTCAATGCATCTTCTCAAATTTATGACTTCTTTCGACCAGTTGTTTTATTTCATGGCGTGATGAACACTTTATGCCTCTACCTAACCGGCCTCGGATGGGTTTTTAATCAACACGGACTAGTAACTTGTTTTACCCTCCACCATAATTGTTACATGATCTAGTTCCGAATATTTTATCTGGCCGTCAGTTTTAGCTCACTAAGCTCAATTGCCAATCTCTGGTATGTTAATTTTAGGACTCCTCAAAAATCATTTCGTGCCTATTTCTCGCATTCTCTAAATTTGATTTATATTAACTTTGAGTTCCTATCAAACCTGGAGCTGTCTTGCCGTCTCTACCTGTATTGTTCTGGACCCCAATTAATTGATGTCCTCATACCCTGTTGAACTCATGCCAGCTTCTCTGTCAGTATTTTCTTTTGTATTCTAGTAACACTCTCGGCACCATGAACCCTACCATCTCGCTTCGTCCGACCAATCGCCTTATTAACCAACATTAGAATAATGCCATGCAAAATTGACCGGGACTTCATCTAGTCATCTCTAGAGGCTACTTGATTTTTAACTGCCTGATTGGTGAGCCAACGTTTAACGAATGAAAATGCCGCTATATGCACTGTATATACAGTCTTGGGTTCCGATTAGTCTGCGAGCTGAATGATAGATGCGTTGAAAACCGCAACAAGATCATGGAGGCCCTATCGACTGAATCAGACTAAACTCGCAAACTTAGGTGCTGCGGCTGTAGCTTGAAATTAATCGAACTTCGAAGGCTGCTCTCGTTATTCAAGCAACAATATTTTCTACCACCACCAAATCGACTAGGATAAGATTTACCGCTAGCTACACTCTATAATTGAAGCTTTTGCTCAAGTCTCTGACAGCCATTATTATTTGAATGATAACATTCGAAGACTAGATTACTTTATAACGTGCATCCGTCTTTAATTAATTTAAAGACCACATCTGCCACAAATAGTTCGTCCGTAGCATTAAAAATTAATCTGCTACTGGCTAAGTTCGTACCTATATAGCCAGTTATATCCATTTATTACTTGAAACTGATTTTTTGAACCAACAGTCGAGTAATGCTGTCACTTTCACTGTAGTTTTGGCCTTGATGAGGTCGCACAACTTTTGCTGGTGAAGATTACGTTCATTTCTCCTCGCTCTGATCTTTAGGTCTCTGTCGTATGGATCGTTTCCCTGTTATGCAGCGACTGTGGAGTTCGGCTACCTAAATCATCCTTGCATTTTGCCTTTTGCCTTCTAAAGAATGCGCTATCCCTAATTCTGTACCCCAAACGACGCGCACTTTGCACTTGATCTTCCAATCTATAATTACTGCTTCTTGAATCGAACCTTTAGTAGCCATTCCCTCAAAGCATATCATTAACAAAGCTTCTACGTAGTGGTGATTTTATACAGTGGCACATACAATCATGGGCCTCATGCAAGCTCACTTATTCTTCAAAACATCTTACACTGCTCTTTCAAATAAGGCGGCACGTTCAAAACCTTGTGGGCTTCCTCAGGAGCCTGCAGCATGACCATTGCTAGCCCCGCAGACAGGTGCCAATCCATATGACAATGCATGATCCACGCCCCTGGGTTGTTTGCTCGGAATCGGATCGTCACACTTCCCCATGCATCAACCGCGACTGTGTCCCGTCGAATTGGATTCTTCTGCTCTTTCACGTCAGGAACTTTCGGTGTTTGGCCTTTAGTTCCATTGGCCCGGTGAACTACTTGGAATCGAGTCCCATGCATATGGAAAGGATGCACATCATGCGAGTCGTTAAGAATCGTCACCTCAACCATATGATTGTAAGGCGCAATGACAGCGTTTGCCTTATCGCCGTATACGCTCACATCTGACCCATTCTTGCTCATCATGGTCAGCATTGCCGGCCTACGCGGAGGCACAAAAGCCGTCTCATTAAAGGCTGCAAAAGGCATCCTGTTCTTGGACCCAACTGTCGCCACCAATGTCACCCGTGTGTCTGGCTCTACTGTCTCGATCACCTCTTTCGGCACAAATAATGTGTCATCCATGGGCCGTATTCCCTTCTTGCTTGCCTGGTCTTCGTTGCCCATTTTTACTCCTTTTCCTCCATATGACACAGTGCTCGTTAAGTTCAGTTTCAAATCACCCACTTTCGAGAACGTCCCGCGTTCCATGTTCGCATGGATCATCCAATTTTTATCTGTTTCATTTCTTGCCTTGACCAACACACTGTATCGTTGTCCTATTGCCACTTGAACCGAGTCAATAGGGTATCGCTCCACGTCCACGCCATCCACCTCAATAATGTCCATGTCGTGCCCATCGATCCAAAAGTCAAAGACAGACGCTGCCGACATGTTGATCAATCGCAGTCGGTACGTTTTGCCTGGCTCAAACGGTAATGTCGCATTCTCATTCATCCCCGGCATCGTCCTCGCTTCTTCTCCCTTCTTTGTGTGTGCAAAGTACATCAGTCCAGAATCCGGCGTCGGATATCCCCCTCCCTTTACAAAGTAGTCATGATGCAGAATATAGCCATGCACATGATGATACCAGTCGGCAAGAACCACTGTGTAATCATCATCGTATTCATACACCTCTCCTTCAGAACGGTGAATAATGAATGGTGTCCGAAGGCCATCAATATACTGACCCTTGTAATGCCCATGCAGCCAATATGTTCCCCACTGCTTGGGTGCATTCTCACCACTCTTTGGCGAGTTCAGGATTTCGTGGTAGAACGAGTATCCGTCGGGCACGGGGCATTGTGTCACACTGGCAGCACCATCGTAGTAGTTGACGTTCGTGAAGAAGAGTCCGTGTCCATGCAGTGCGGACGGCCGTCCATCACCAAACTTGTTGGTAAAGTTGATGTGCACAAAGTCGTCCGAGTTGACACTGAGAGGATCGGCAGGGAACTTGCCATTGATGCCGATGGCTCGGCGGGGAAACTTTCCATCTGGGTTGACATCATTGACCCAGCCAACGCTCCATTGCTTGCCGATTTCGGCGCCAAAAGCCGTCGTAGCTAACAACGCCACCAGTCCAGACGCTGCTCTCATGTCTTAGTTGAGTCTGTCTTAACAACAAACACCATATGACACTTATCCTTCAACATGCCATTTTGGACTTCATTCAAGTTTGAAAACGTGAACTCAGTGTTTCCATTTTTACTTACACTCAAACAGAATGATTGGCCTCCATTTCCCCTTAGATTCTACCTTTCGCATTGTTTGGCTCAAGGTCATGGAGGTCCGTTGCTGGATGTCCCAATTACTTTTCGTCTAGGTTGTGGTTAATGAAGTCTGCTCACGTGCGATTGCTAAAATAACTACGATGACATGAACTCGCCAACTTGGCCCTGCGCTGTTTAACGAGTCCGCGCAGTCCACGTAATATCCATAGTCATGAAGAGAGTTGAAATTTGTAAGTGCTCGCCAACCTGATCCTAATTTCCTTTTTGTGCTATATAGTCGAAGGAGCCTGGGACTTGAGGACTTTCTGGCACGTCATATCCCTTTGGGTTGCTTCATTGTACATATCTTTATGTCAAGCCTGGATGTCCTGATAATGTTACATAATTAAACTAGTTTTCATGGTCCTGCCAACGCAGACGCAACTACATTAATGATAAAATGTGTCTGGGTTTGTCCTCGCCACTTGTACATTTTGCTTGGGGACCTTCGTGGACCTCTTTCTCAATAAATTGAATTTTCTAATGGTCACTCTTAGGGTTGAGATTATTATATCGTTTAAATTGTCCGTGTTTGACGTTTAATAAGGCTTATATATCCATGTATTTGAGTGATTTTTGTAAAGCTATGAGAGACGGTACCGTGCCACTACCAAGCATAATAACTGACGTGTGTCCTTCACAATAATGTGAGATCTTGTCCTTAAACCTCACTGTGTTGTAGCGGTGCATTTGTTTTTTCTTTCGAAAAGTAATCTCAGATTACAATTAAGTACTTTTACTGTCGCTCCATTTTGAAATTATAGAAGTTTCATGTTCGATTCTCACACGTTGCATCAATTCAACGGTCGATGCGGGGATGTAACAAACACAAGTGGACAAAGGTGTCTCCCATAATTCTTGGTCACATACGAAAATGACGTACTAAGCTGTGTCTCAAAATGAAAACTCGAATCACCCCTTAATTTGATTCTACCAGAATCCAAAACGAGGCGCTATAGGATTGGCTCGTCGATGCTAGGCGGTACAACATGCTTGAGCAACTAGTTCCAAATCTGCCTGAGGAGGGCATGTGTTCTATCTATCAAGGATTTAGTGCGTGAAAGCCATTGTTACCAGTCATCTCTACAGTTTACTGGGTGGAATGTGATGTTCCGGGTGGTCCTAGGCCTTGTCTGACCAAGACCAACTCGCGGCCTTCAAAATCTGCATGAGCAACTTCTCATGAGTATTTCCAAGGACTTATCCGCGGAGTTTTGCGAGACTGAGAGCAAATTACGCCATGGACGTGACGTGAGGGCTTAGGCCGCGTTATTAAACGTTAATGAAACGTGCGTCATTCAAAGATGCTGCTTTCACAAGTCCGTGCACCAAGTACCAACATCCACCATGGAATACGTCAATCTTGGGCGATTTTGTTTGAAAGTTTCTAGTATCATCTTGGGATGTATGTCTTATGGTGAAAAGGACTGGGCTCAATGAGTGCTTGAAGAGCCCGAGGCGTTGGAGATACTGCACCATGCGTACCAGAGAGGAATTAATACCTGGGACACGGCCGATGTGTACAGCTACGGCAGGTCAGAGGAAATCGTAGGCAAGGCGCTGAAAAAAGTACAACATTCCTCGCAAGCGTGTAGTCATCTTGTCCAAGTGCTTCTTCGGACTCGAAAAAGGCTCTGCCGAATCGGCGATGGGCCTCAAGAATGACGGCGAGTTTGTGAACCGGATGGGTCTCTCTCGTAAACACATTCTTGACGCAGTAGAGGCAAGTGTGAAGCGCCTCGGAACGTACTTGGATGTTCTTTGGATTCATCGACTCGATCGAGAAACGCCAAAAGAAGAGATTATGCGGGCACTGAACGACGGAATCGAGTGGGGCTGGGTGCGGTACATCGGCGCAAGCTCGATGGCTGCGTGGGAATTCCAGCAGCTTCGAAACATTGCGGAGAGGCACGGATGGCACAAGTTTGTGGCAATGGAAAACTTGTACAACCTGCTGTACAGGGAAGAGGAACGCGAGATGATTCCGTACTGCCAGAACACTGGGGTTGGCCTGACCCCTTGGTACGCATTGGCGTCTGGGACGCTCGCGCGACCATGGAATGGGGATAGTACAGAGCGGTCCAGAAATGACACGATTCGTGGCGTGTTACTTGGCAAGGGAGAAGAAGCTGACAAGGTCATTGTCGACCGCGTGGAAGAAATTGCCAAAAAAAGAAAGGCATTCTCATGGCACAAGTCAATTGCTTGGCTGCTAAGCAAAAACTGTGACACCTATTCTTGGTTTAGGTAAGACAAGTCGCGTAGACGAGGTGGTTGAGGCAGTTAGGGTCAAGTTGACGAACGAAGAAATTGCGTATCTGGAAGAACCGTACCAACCGAAACGTGTAACAGGGTACTAATGAAATGAAATTGTTTCTGTCTTGTCCGTAGTATTGTAGGTTTGTAACATTTTTGAACTGTTACTATCAACAAGCTTTGGGGTGACAACCTGCACAAACGAGGCCTGATCTACCGTATCAATTATGTTTGAATCCAAGGCTCATGAAGCTGAGACTTCGAAGTGATAGTTTTATCTATGTGTGAAGCAAAAAAAAACTTCATATTATAAGCATAGTTACCAGGCGCAAAAAAACCTACGAAAAGTCTTGCTGTACGCCAATTTTTCATGTAC
This sequence comes from Malassezia globosa CBS 7966, assembly GCF_000181695.2. NCBI lineage: Eukaryota > Fungi > Basidiomycota > Malasseziomycetes > Malasseziales > Malasseziaceae > Malassezia > Malassezia globosa. The sequence goes on along the minus strand of NW_001849855.1, from coordinate 101,781 downwards.
TTGTTCAAGTGTGGATGTTATTATAAGGCTTCCAATTTTATCAGCGCACGAATGCTTTGAGTCGATCATAGGTGCATCTATCTTTGACATTCCTTGGTGATCAAAGTTTGAATGGCACTGATCTTCCAAAGTCTTGTCAAACGTTGTGTAACTGACGCACGGAATGTTGAGGTCAGATAGAGCACATTTAGCCAGCTCTCCATAGTATGAACGCAAAATTTAAGTTGCTTCATGACATTTTCGCCTGATGGGCGCACTGACGTCAAGAACTTGCTCCAAAATTGAATACGATCATGAGGTATGTGAAGAGGCTACATCTCGTAGACTCTGAACTCTTTTTTTGCCTGGCATTTTATAAGGATTGTACAATCCGTTGCGGCGTGACTGTTGTTCTCGTCTACGCTTCGATGAATTAATGTCAACTTGAGGGAGGGATTTCCCTTTACTAACTACATCAGATCAGGTTCTATATGAAAAAACAATGCATTTTGCTACCAAGCTGACGGGGTTGGTTTCTCAAAGCTCGTTAGATTCTTATTTGGGCTGTTTGTCACCATCATTAGGAAGAATAAGAAAAAACTAAAACTGTCGTCTGTTTCAGTGCAAATCTCTCTATAAGTTACAGTTCTTGCATATCTAAAACCCTGAGTAGCAAGATTATGCTCTGATTTATTCTGCTGTATGTGATGAAACCTAAGCGGTCTTCCTAGCTTTGCCGCACGCTGTCCGCATAACAGGTGCCAAAAAGCTTTGTGCGGTTCTACCAGGATAAAGGCGAATTTTATCTTCTCAACATAATAGTGCGATGAGTTCATTGCGCATTTCATCGTCTTCATCTGAATGAAATACCATTCTAGAGCTTAAGAGTTGTATAATTTTCGAAAGTCCTGCGAGAACTAATGATGAATTCATAAGAATGGTAATCAAGATGTGCGAACTCAAGTTTTCGTAAGAAACAGCCTGTAGCACTCGAGCGAAAATTATACAAAAAGTTCTCTATTGGATAAAAGAAATTTTCATGGTAGAGGTAGGCTCCATGCTAACCAAAATTGTGTTTTGTATGTCCAAGCGAATGATTGGGTGCCGTCTTGGAACATTAACCGTTTTCATTGTATTAATCGAGCGTCGTATTCAAGGTCTGGCCTAACATGAACGTAGAATTGAAAGAAACTTTAGATCATTTCATATTTTAAAACTAATCACGGCATCATCCATTCAATTGCTGTTAAACTCATGAGTAAATCTCAACAACTGATATACGTTTCCATCAATGGGACTCATTTCATTAATATCAATGGCGGGAAAACCATAGTACAGTCGGGCTTAAAGATTCGCGCCTTCCAATATGCATGAATATTTTTGAATTTCAGACGACTGACGTTCTGACCATTTGAAGATTTTTAACGAATAGGCTAGCTTACCAAATTGAAAGACGTATTTCAAGAGGATATAGTATAACCAAGCTGGCGAATTGTAAACGCGATTTATGCGCTACTGAAGTATGGCTTCGGAACGATGATGCTAAGTAATAGCGTGGCGTTGGGCAAGACCACAGTTGATCTGTGCGGCGAAATTGATCTGTTTGTTCACTCTTATTGATCGCGCAAGGGCCTAGGACAAACCCCACGTGGTTTTATCCAAAAAGTCCTCGCTGTTCCCTGCATTTTGGCGTTCATCTGCAGCAAGTGCGAATTATTGCACGAAATTGCACTATCGTCGGGACGTCATTTCGGAGAAATTGCCATGGACTAAAAGCTATAAATTGGGTCCCTGGAATTGAATCTCAGGGACCCTCCCATATCTGAATCATGCCCGCATCTGTACCCCGCCGTGCTTTGATCGCCGTCACCTCTGCTCACGCCCAGCTCTATCCTAATGGAGGTGAGACTGGTGTGTTCATCACAGAAGCCCTTCATCCATTCGAGGGATTCCGCAAGGCAGGGTTCGAGGTCGATCTTGTGTCTGAGACGGGAAAATACACACCTGATGCGCTTTCTATGACCAAACCATGGATTACCGACGAAGAGCTTAAGGTTTATGAAGATAAGAACTCCGAATTCCGTCAAAAGCTTGATAATCTCAAGAAGCCAAGCGATATTGACCCAACAAAGTATGGCTTGTTTTTCGCCTCCGCCGGTCATGCAGCTTTGATCGACTACCCTGACGATAAGGGTCTACAGGAAATTGCGTCCAAGATCTGGGAAGCCGGTGGTATTGTGTCCGCAGTGTGTCACGGAGGCGCCATCCTTCCCGGCGTCAAGGACCAATCGGGCAAGTCTATTATTAGCGGCCGCAAAATCACCGGCTTCACAGACAAGGGTGAAGAGGAACTTGGTGCGCTTGCTGAGATCAAGAACTGGAATCGTCCTACGATCCAAGAATCGGCAGCATCTGCAGGTGCCGAATATGTACATCCCCCAGGTCCCTGGGCCCCATATCAAGTCACTGATGGTCGACTTGTCACCGGCGTGAATCCACAAAGTGCCACGGTCACTACTGAGGCCGCTATCAAGGCTTTCGATGCTCTTTAGTCATGCACTTCATACATAATAACCTAGATATTCTAAGTGATTGTATTCTCCCGCTAGCGAGCCACTAAGAACTTAACGCAAAAGCTATATGGAGGCACTTATAACCTCAAGCGGAAGGCGGTCATACACACATACATTTTAACATAATTGAATAACGTAACGTTCCCATAACTAACGAACCTCTATCATTAATTTTGCTTAATGGTATCTTATCGTAGGTCATTCCCTGACCGCATCAACTTCATAAAAAATGTTGAGTTTACTTGCAACCATTTGGCACCTTGTCGGCAAGGTAGATGTGCTCATCCATGTTGTAGAACAGATTAGCCTCAAAGTGGGCGGTGTGGTCATTGTTCTGACCAATGTACGACTGTGTCACATCGTTCTTGAAGCCCATTTGCGACAGAAGAGGTGGGCATGTTGGCACGCCCTGTGAAACCGAGAACCACTGCCTGCGAGCAGTCTCCTCATCACTCGAGCACTTCTCAAGAGTAACGCGACCATCGTTGTGCGAGGTAATAGAGACGAGGCCATCTTCATTCTTGGTCACAGATGTGCCAGACGTCACGCACATATTCTTATCGTCCTTGCTGCGGAGTTGACCGTACGATGCACCGAGGGCGGCGCCAGCAAACTTGTCTGATGGCGCTTCGCAAGTATAGAACTCAAATTCCTGCGTTGCATCATCCGAGGCTCGAAGCACCTTAGGACCGCTCGAACCGGCCTTGAAGTTGAACTCGTACATATCCCTGTGCTTAGCACCACCGTTGTGGCCAATGATCTTGCCAGTCTTGCCGGAGGGCTTGCACTTTAGACCGTTCTTGCTAGATGGAGCAGCCTGAGAAAGAGCGAAGAAAGCAGCGGCGAAAACAATTGCAGAAACTTTCATTTTTGATAACCACAACCCTGGAGCAATCTCTTCATGTAGCCCATTCTTTGCTCCTTTTATAAAGCATTCTCAAAGATCAGATTTTTTTTGCATTCCTAGATTCTTAGCACCGTGTGAGAAGTTCCAGGAACCAAACTTAAAGTTACATTCGTCAAACGATTCATTCGCTATAGCAACTCCATGCATAGTTTTTTTTAGCAACCAGATCGATCTCGGAACTAGTTAAAGGAGCCCCTTTAGAAAATTTCAACAAATGCAAACATCACTGGATGTCGTAGTTCAGCACGTGTCGAATTCATGCAAAAAAAAAATCAAACTTAACCTCATGGACAATCTACTATTGGTCAAAAAGTTTTACTCTCGCATTGAATGAAAAGTTTGAACACCGTGTCGACAATTGATTCGATGCTGCGAGGCCAACAGGCAATGGAATGCGTTGAGTTTGAATTCATTCCAACACGATGTATAGCTGAATCGTACAGTGAGTCGTCCGGGTGAATAGGTCCCTTACACGTTGGATTCTCGTTCTAATGAATAGTAAATTCCGTGTGCACTTTAACTGCTCTGCACTTCGCGCAGCTCAAATGACTGGTAGAGATCGATAATGACTACCCGTCGAAATACTGTGGCGAGAGCAGGGGATCCAATGTCAGTTCATATTCCGATAGCAATTGTGTCTACTCGCATGAAGAGCACACTTGCTGTCTTTACTACTGCCATTTGGGTTTTGCGAGTAAAGCTGAGACGCATTTGGTTGTCAACGGCGACAGGCCACCAAGATCGAATTTCATTGCGGTAACGGCACTCCTCTCGATACTAGATTCTACTCTATAGATCGCTGTCATCAAAGATTCAAGGATAGAGGTCCTAGATTATGACGTACGGCTGCGATATCGATACATCGCCTGCATTGTAACAACTTTTACCGGTCGTTTTGATGTGTTACGATGTGCAAGTCTATAATCACTCGTTCTTCGTAGCCAGACTCCGGCATTTGTATATAGTCCTTTCTGACGAGTTTTTACTACCAGTGTTCATAAATTACTGCACAACCCGAGTGTGTATTGGCCAAAGCATTCGCTGAATGCATTCGATCTTGATGCGCATTCGGTAAAGGTCATAGCAAATTGAATCACCTATCTTGAATTTAATGAAGCATTCACATCTAATGCTGACCGTATGCCGGCGACACGTACTTTCCATTTTCCACAATCACGTTAACCTGTTTTTGCGGCTTGCCAGACCACAAGTTCTCCAGAATCTCTTTCGTTCCAGCCAGGTAGCGTGCCTGGGCATCAAGCGACGTGCCCGAAATGTGCGACGTCATAGCATTACCACCACCTAGCGTCGGGTTCCAAATGTTACGCATGCCGCGCCATGGATGATCTTTCTCTGCAGGCTGTGGAAATGATACATCACCACCATAACCATTCAACTGTCCGCTCTTCAAAGCATCCGCAATGTCTTCCTTCACACAAATAGCTCCCCGTGCCGTATTCACGATCCAAGCTCCCTTTTTCATCTTGCTGATCAGCTCCTTGTTGAACAAGCCCTTAGTGCCTGCATGCAATGGTGCATTGATCGTCACAATGTCGCACTGACTAACAAGTTCTTCGACAGAGGGTACATGACGGACGCCCATCGCTTTCTCAGTTTCAGAGTCGGCGCGGTTGTAGTCATAGTACAGCATCTCCTTCATATTAAATGGCTTCAAGCGCTCCATAATAAGACGCCCGATACGACCAAAGCCAACTGTGCCCACGACCTTGCCTTCAATGTCATACGAGTTTTGTGCAATTTCTGCCACATTCCAATCGTTCTTTTCAGCGTACTGCGTGTGCGCTGGCACAAAGTTGCGCACAAGCACTAGGATAGTCATAACGGCATGCTCGGCGACAGATGTCACATTCGAACCTGTGACTTCATACACACCAATTTTGCGCTCATTGGCTTTGTCAAGATCAACATGGTCACTTCCAACACCAGCAGTGATGCACGCCTTGAGCTTTGGTGCCTTGTCAATCCGCTCAGCTGTAACATAAGCCGGGTGGAAGGGGGTTGTAATCACAATATCTGAATCCTTCAGTTCTGTATCAAACTTTGATGAAGAATCATCCTTGTCGTCGGTGACGACAAGCGAGTGACCCTTGCTCTCGATCCATTTGCGCAGACCGAGCTCATTCTCTACCGTTGCAAGGAGTTTGGGCTGGCGCTTGGAGGCTTCTCCACCGCGGTAAAGTGCGGCGAGAACTTTGTCAGAACGACGCGCTGATACCGAGAAGGTGCGCGTTTGCAAAGCACGCATGGCAACAGATGAATTGAATAGGAGCATGTCTTCTAGTGTATGTTGGATGGGGAGAAGATCATCAAGAAGCTGCAGCACCTGGTATAAGTAGCCACTAGATTGTAGTGATGTGGTCCGTTCGCAGCAGATGAGCACCGAGACGACCCGATATCGGGAAGATGTGCATGTGAATGCATTCTTAATCCCTTTAACCGCGGAGTTTTGCTCCGACGTGATGGCCTGGAATTTTGGGATTTAAAAATCTGTGGTGACACCACGCGATCATCGGCAAGTACGCGCGGATAAATTCGGATTTTCATATAAGCTCTCGATCTCGTTACCCATATGGCGTGCTTAATTCCGAGGTGGTTTAAGGTTAGCTGAGGCCACTGATTTTTAACTCCTCGGGATGTGTTTTTGAATTAGAGACGAGTCATAAAAATTAGTGCTTGGGTACATGTACTCTATATGATCTGATCACGGTCATATATTCGACCGGTTCATTTATAGGCGCCACGAAAAAATGCCACTGGCGCTTGAATGATTAAACTTTACACTTGGTTGACCCAAACCGAATCTGTACATCTGGCCGACCCGATATGGTGGGGATGTGTTTGAATAAAACTAAAGCTCAGATGATCACTAGTTGGCCTGCTGTCTTGGCTCTTGGAGCATATCCACGCACGATACTAGGAAAGATCTTCTAATAAATCACTTAAACGGTCCAATAGCGAATTTCATTGTACGCCAAAAATCCTTTTCCAAGCACGTGTTCCTTGTCCCTATCGTCTCAGACGACATAATCTTATTCTATGACATGACCAGAATTGTGCGACTTACTAGTTCTTTACACTTGCATGCAAGCGCTTGTGCTTCGACACATCCTGTACATTTCAGAGACACTCGAGGATGTCAACAGCGCAACCACCGCAATCTTTAGCGAAGCTCGAGATGTCGCTAATGCAAACCTCCTTGGTCTTGTTAGGGTTCGAGGTAGCGCATTCAGTAATGCTCTTGGCGCAGTTGCCGCAGGCGGAGAGAATGTCACCGCTGCCAAACTTGCAAGAAAGGTCGCCAGCCTTGATGTTGGCTTCGTATCCCTTTACAGAGACTTTAGCGAAAGCAACAGATGCAAAAGCAGCAGCGAGAACGAGGGCCTTGTACATGGTGATAAGAGTTGAATTGACGTTGAGGTGCTGTGTGTCCTCACGATGAGTCGCAAATTTATATCTTCATGGTCATTATCTAGACATGTTCCATTTTCATCTTCTCGTTTTTTGTGCGTAAAATCTTACCCGTTGCTTCAACGTCATTGGGTCAATCACCTTTCTTTCATCAAGAGTTTAACACGTGCTGATTGTAGCTCATACTATGTGGTCGGTTATATGCACGGCTTGACCCTGACGCTTAAAATTAACCGAGGGTTGATACATATTACGTTTCTGACTCTTTGATTGGTGCAATCAAACTTAGGAGTGAGTGCACTTCCATTATAGTCATACTTTGCACCGAATAACAATGATGCATAGTGTGTTAGCACTTAGATGGAGTGAATGATGCTCCGGTTTCGACGTTTACGAAGCTTCCATGAGAGAAGCATGTTGTGGTGCTAACTCGTGGAAGACCAGAGTAAATAAATTTGCACAACCGCACGGTGTTTTCGGTAGCCCTATCTGAACGCGAGAATTTGCTATTTCTCGTCTTTTATTTCTATGGACTAGAGTGCTCGCTGTATTTGCGAACGAAGCACGATCTGTTATAACTGATTTTGACAAAATGTAGCAATAATTTTACCGTTGGCTTGTCAGCTCATTAAAAATCTTTGTCGAATCGATAGCGACTTTGGAGCTCCTAACTGTTTTACTCTTTCGGAATAACTTAGCATGTCTTGGTTTTAAACAATCAGAACTCTTACTTAGTTTCGCAACGCAAAATTACAAATTCCGCAAAGACCGGTATCGGCGGAGACTCAATGTTGCCAGAAGTTGGACATCCAAATGACATACGCCTAGGAATCTGAATCCGGACTCTGTCCATTCGGGTTGCACGTGACACATGTCAAGGAAGGGCGTCCAACATCATGCGCGTCATACATAATTCGATCTGATCGCGTCAACAAAGTCATTTATGCCTAGGCACCCTATTCAGGCATGGAGTCTATCATACCTGATGTTCCCGGTGTGCCGGTATCAGATCCAATGCAACTGGAGTTTTTAAGAGATCATGTTCGAAACTTGTGCAATCTCAGATCGACTCGGTACGTGTTGTACTGAACTTACAGTAGCTTTCCAGGGTCTCAACCAGTGTCGTTCAATAAATCATCTCTAGACGTGCTACTTCACGAAGAGTATGTTCTTTTGCTACTAAACAATAGCTTTTGGGTATGCGAAAAGTCTGATGGTCAGCGTGTACTTGTTCTAATTGTGGTCCCTCCAGTGACAGGTATCCAAGAAGTTTATCTGGTACGTGCGCTGAATCCCATTGACCTTTAGATCGACCGGAAGAATGTGTATTATCGAGTTCATGGTATATATTTCCCGCCGTTACCGCGTGGCACAGGAACAATGATGGAGCCATTCCCATTAACCAATACACTCTTGGATGGAGAGCTTGTTGTTGATACACTGGCCAAAGGTCAAACAAAGCTGAGGCTTTTATTATTCGACTGTCTCGTTATTGACAGCATGAACATAACAAATCGTCCATTGAGTAGGCGATATGCCAGTCTACAGATGCAACTATTCCCAGCATTCCGTAAATTCATGCAAGGACATCCAGACTTACAGATGATGCTTCCTTTTGAAATCCAGGTGAAACCAATGGATCTAGCATATGGAATTAGCGCCGTGATTGAGCACAAAATACCTCATCTTCTCCATGGAAATGATGGGTTGATTTTCACCAGCTTTGAAAGTCCCTACGTGTTTGGAACAAACTCCAAAATCCTGAAATGGAAGCCGCCGCATGAGAATACAATCGACTTTATGCTTCGTCTGCGCTTTCCACCTGATTTTGAGGCTGATAAAAGCGGAAATACACCTGATTATTGTGCGAAGCCCTTGTTTCAGCTGTGGCAGCATGAAAGCGGTGATGTGCACGTCCCATTCGATTGGCTTGACATGGACGATGATGAATGGGAGCGTTGGAAGGAAAGTGGGCAACAGCTTGATGAGCGCATTGCTGAATGCGCCTGGCACCCTCCCGCATCAGGCGATGAGAGCATTTCAACTTGGCACATCAAACGCCTGCGAGATGATAAAATTACCGCTAACCATAAAACGACCATATCCCGGATTCTCCAGAGTGTGCGGGACGGTGTTTCAGAAGAAGAGCTTATAAGTCTTGTACCAGCTATACGTGAAGCGTGGAAAACACCAGAACGTGAATCTCACAGAGCGGAATTGTTTGGGCCATCTCGGCAAGTACGTCGTAAATCATGTTTCAAAGGTCTTGGTGGTCCAGGTGCCCCGCTGGTTCGGGGTGGGATGCCAAATATTAAGCGTTAAATATGGGATTTCATGGTAGATTGCCAATTGTAGTACTTAATTATCATTACTGTTTCATTCGAGCTGGGACCCAGCGTCGGATTGTCACTTCTTTGACACGGAATGCTCCTCGCTGGAGTTCAGTGACAAGCCCTTTGGGCGTTGACAGTGCTTCGATAGAGCTCTCGTTGATGGGGGGAATCAACACGTGTGCCAAGACAAGTGTCTCCATGTAAGTAATTAAGACGTACCTTTTGGACTTGTGTATTGACTCGGTTCATCATGCTAAACCAAATCCATGACTTTTCACCGGCATTATGGTGCCGCATGAACGGCGATCCTTCTCTATCTTGCTCATTCTCGTACTCAGGAATCACAAGAACTGAGAACTCAGCATGACTGAATACGGGTCCCCGCTTGTATAATAGAAAGTCCACGCAAAACTTTGTGCCGCTCTTGACGACCCATCCCAAGCTGCGGAAATGGTGATATACGACATACGAAAGAAGAAAAGGGTTATCTGGTCGAACCCACTTTAGCTGGTTGTGCGCGTCGAACCGAGGGAGATATGAAATCATGCACAACTGATAAAGCGTATCGAGCGATAAACACTTCTGGTTAGCATGCAAATTGGCACGTACATGTCCATTCACATCATGGACTTCTAGACATCCAAGCATAGCGGCCAGGAAAAAGGCTTCGATCATTGTGAGTTGAAAGTGCTCAACATCTTGGCCGTCTTCTTCCTCCTCCTCTTCAGCATGTTCTTCTTGTTCATCTGTATCCACTTGGGTAGACTGGATGTCATCTGAAAAGTACTTCAGTCCCTTAATGCGAGAGACACCAGCTTCAACAATAGGCTTGTCTTCATCACCACGCCATAGCTCGCCATCTGCGCCCCTACCCAATGTATCGTCGTCTCGAAGCTCGCCGCCCAAGGCTGTAATGCCATCAGGCAGCTGAATACCAGCACGAACTGCTGCTCGCGCGCGCTCAATTTTTAATAGTCTTCGCTCTTCACGACGCCGTTGCGTCATTTGCTCCGCTGTGATTATACCACGTTGCCGCGCCTCTTTTTCAGCAATTTTTCGAGACGCCCATGTAGGCTCACTGCGACTCAGACTGCCCTTTCCAAAAAAACCCTGCGTCCACAACTTCAGTGCATCGCCTTGATCATACATCCATACAGATCTTGTGACAGGATCGTACCACCCAACATAAAGCGGTGGTGATGGTGATATGCTTTCATGAATCCAATTCGCCCATTCATTGAACCAATCCCACCAAGAACGTGAAGCGACTTTTCTATTTCTTTGCACTGAAGAATGTCCTATTGGAAGAGGATTCCCATAGATTTTGCGCTTCTCTTGTGTGGACTTCTTACCCGCACCTTGGATTGTGCCTTGTGTCGTATTCATATACTGACGATGACTCACAACTTGTGGCGGATGTCAAAATACTTGTCTGATCCTGCTTTCTTTTTCAAGCTACTCCACATCGCCCTGAGCCCCATCACTAAGACTGGAACATGTCGAAATACTCGCTGAATTTGTAGTATGAAAAAAAACGTCAAAATAAACTGGTATTTTACTTAGGGGGAAGGAATTACAAGAAAATCTACCATGTACAGCGAAAATAAGGTTAGTTGAGACATCCTACACGACCAGCGCCAGAGCAGCTCAGCACGTCAACACCAAGAATCCTGATAAACATCAACTTCATCACTCTTCGATTAGGACGAAGTACTGTGGTGATGATGCTTGGAGGACTTTGTCGATGAACTTGGCTTGCTCGAAGACTTTTCCTGCGTGTTAGTGGTTGATAGAGATGATGATGATCCTTTGACTCTCTTAAGACTAGCATTGCGACCCGATGGAGAAGACGTAGAAGACGAAGACTTGGTGTTAGAATATGTAGGAATGCAATGCTTTTCGAGCGCTGAACCCACCTTGCTAGCCGATGGGAATGGTCGCAGTAGTGGCGGCAGGAGGCTGCTGTCATCACCGTCATCATCATCACAGATGATGTCGTCATCATCATTGTTATCACTGTTACTCGAGTGGGAGTTGGAATTTGAATTCGAGTTCGAGCCAGCGCCAGAGTTCGAGCCAGAGCTGCCTGAACCAGAGCCAGATTTCGAATTCGAATCAGAATTGGAGTTTGAACTAGCGCTTGAATCCGAGTTCGAGTTCGATCCAGAACCTGAGTTAGAATTTGAGTCAGAGTTTGAGCCGGAGCTTGAGTTGGCATTCGAATCCGAGTTGGAGCCAGAACCAGAGCCAGAGTTCGAGCCCGATCCAGAGTTGGAGTCAGAGTTCGAGCTTGAGTTGGCATTCGAGTTCGAGTTGGAGCCAGAACCCGAGCCAGAATTAGAGCCCGATCCAGAGTTGGAGTCAGAGTTCGAGCTTGAGTTGGCATTCGAGTTCGAGTTGGAGCCAGAACCTGAGCCAGAGTTAGAACCCGATCCAGACTTGGAGTCAGAGTTCGAGCTTGAATTGGCATTCGAGTTCGAGTTGGAGCCAGAACCTGAGCCAGAATTAGAACCCGATCCAGACTTGGAGCCAGAGTTCGAGCTTGAGTTGGCATTCGAATCCGAGTTGGAGCCAGAACCTGAGCCAGAATTAGAACCCGATCCAGACTTAGAGCCAGAGTTCGAGCTTGAATTGGCATTCGAATCCGAGTTGGAGCCAGAACCTGAGCCAGAGTTAGAACCCGATCCAGACTTAGAGCCAGAGTTCGAGCTTGAATTGGCATTCGAATCCGAGTTGGAGCCAGAACCTGAGCCAGAATTAGAACCCGATCCAGACTTGGAGTCAGAGTTCGAGCTTGAATTGGCATTCGAGTTCGAGTTGGAGCCAGAACCTGAGCCAGAATTAGAACCCGATCCAGACTTGGAGTCAGAGTTCGAGCTTGAATTGGCATTCGAGTTCGAGTTGGAGCCGGAACCTGAGCCAGAATTAGAACCCGATCCAGACTTGGAGTCAGAGTTCGAGCTTGAATTGGCATTCGAATCCGAGTTGGAGCCAGAATTCGATCCAGAGTCCGAGTCCGAGCTCGTGTCTGAGCCATCATTATGTGGATTCGACTTGGAATTTGAGCCAGAGTTGGACGTTTCTCTCGGCTTGGATGTCGATGTAGCAATGACCGGTGATGTAGTGATCCCTTTCGTCTTCACAGTCTTCGTTGGGGCATGGCCATTGTTACCATTGCGCCCGCCATTCAGTCCATCGATAACAATGTTCTCTCCGTCTTCACCGTGCAGGGTGAAAGTAGCAGCAATTGTGGCGGTGGACGTCCAATGCGACGGCTTCGCCGATTTGGTTTCAGTGATCACGTTGGTTGTCGTACGCATTTGTGTCACGGTCGTCTTTTTACCCTTCTTTGTTTTCGTCACAGTTTCTGTGTCCTCACTTGTTTGGGGCATGAGGATCGTGCCTGTATATGGCTCCCAAGTAGGCTCTTCATGACGGCGACGCGACTTACGCATCATCCCATTTCCACGATGGGGAAATCGGACTCCGTCATGTGCTTTGTAGTGCACCACCTTGGGCTTGTGAACCTTTGTTGCGCGGCGCCCGGATCCAACATCGACGTTCAGAGCTGGAGTCTCGGTAACACGAGCAGCGGCAAGATCTCCGTTTGCGTGCCCACCAACTGGTGCAGCCCAGGCGTAATTTGATTGGTTTCCTAGCACCAAAGCCAAACACACCAGGCTCACAAAAGCCTTTTTCACTGAAAATGTCGAACCAAGATGATCGGTCATGGCGAAAAGTTGTGGGGGATGTGAGTAATCTTAAATGAAGAAAAAGTCGAAGAAGATACCAGCTCTTCTGACGCTAAAAAGGTAATGGATGAGTGAATAGGAGACGGGGGATAGACGGGGGTCTAGAGCAATTCACCAGGAATGCTCAGAGAGGGCGTAAGGAGAACAACGGTCGATTAGGCTACCAGAGCCGAGTCGAAGGGATTTGGGGGGATGAGGGGCAGTTCCATAAGCAATTCCGTCCATCTTTTATGAGCAGATCATACGGCATGAATTCATGTCTTATTGCAACTTCCACTCCGCCTGGACAGACAATATCACAAGTAGATTGGTCAATTCGAAAGGAACATCTACTAATGGTCTGTGTGTACATGACTCTCGGAACAATTTCCAAGTTCTGACTCGTTTCACAACGCGCGTTGCCACCCTCCACATCCTACTGTCTGCCAACGCCGCCGCCTCTTTCATATACACGTAATCGTGTCAGGGTGACAATGAGTGATCCAGAACTGGAAGCGATTCGTCAAGCGCGTCTAGCAGAACTGCGCGCGAGCACAGGAGGTATGCTGGTAAAATATTGAGTAGTACTTACGCTTAGGTGCACGGTTGCCTTCGGCAGCTCCAAGTGGCGTAAGTTCTTCCTCCATGATGGGAGGAGTGGAACCGAACGAAGAACAGGCCGCGCAGCGTGATGAATTAAAACGCCAGATGCTTTCCCAAATACTTGATGGTGAAGCTCGGGAAAGATGTACGTCCACTTTGCTTTAGTGCTTTCGTGCTCATAATCACAGTATCTCGAATTGCATTGGTCAAGCCGCAAAAGGCCGATACTATTTCGGACCTCTTGCTTCAAATGGCGCGATCTGGCCAAGTGAGACAGCGAGTCACTGAAGACCAGCTTATCATGCTGCTAGATCAAGTGGATCAAGCCACTTCTCAAGAGTCTACGGGCAAAATTACTGTGCGTATTTACTTTTCATCTAACTTCCAGGTCACTCGAAAAAAGACACTGAATGATGATGATGACGATTGGGATCTATAGAGTCTGCTTTTTTCTACATACCATCCAAACCAACCCTTTTGCCACTTGATACAGGTACTCCTGTTACTTTTGCGCCGATAACTATGGGCTGAAGCTTCCTACCTCCGCAACACGCCGCAAAAGAACGCGCTTCTCCCAAGAGGAAGAAAAAAGTATGTAAGCGTGGAGCGAGCTCCGTTGGCAAAATGCAGACCAGGGGCACCACGTGCTCGTAGGCCTTCTGGCATCGTTCATCGACGCGTGAGAGCATTTCGCACCGTGGCCGACGGCATAGCATTCGTCGCCATGCCGCGTTTGTACCTACGCATGCCAAAATCCGCGCTTACGCGGTATTTTACATCTTTTCTTGGTTTTATGGACATCAAAGTAGGATGTCAGATCATCTCGTTGTTTTCTCTGTTTAACAAAATTGCAGGTGTCTATGGTATCATTGCGGTGTTTCAAGGCGGCACATTTGCGCAGGTATCGTTGTATATATATTCCATTGCGACGATCCCCTTATTCATATGGGGACTAAATGCTATCAGTGTGGAAAAGCACCAGTCGGCTTTGCGATATGCACACCTGTATTTTTTAGATCATATGATATCTACCGGATGGACCGTGTTATTTGGGGTTTGGTGGTACAATTTTGCGCAGCATGATGGCCGCCCCGTGACAAATTCAAGTCATCAGGCTGGGCTTATGAGCCTGATTGAGTCGCTTGAAGCTCAATACCATACACCTGAAGAAATGGCTCTCCTTCGACACAATACCACCAGCGCGGATACACCTGAGGGTGCAGCTGAAATGGCTCTTCGTACACAGCGTGCGCGAGAGATTTGGCGTGCAGAGCGTGGATTTGCTGCGAGCGTCTTGTGTGTGGGATGGCTGATTAAAATCTACTTTGCTGCCTTACTCTATGCGTATGCTTTACACTTGCGTCATGGCACGTACTGGATGCTGCCACTATCAAAATCGCGAAGAGCGAACGCTGTCCATGCTTCAGCACAACATTCTGAACCTACAGAGACAGATGAGATTGCTATCACTGAGGACAATGATGCTGAAAGTACCGGAAACAAGGAATGAAGAGCGACAGAGATGCATGTAGCCTGTTCTCAGTCACGCAGTGCACATGGACTTCAATTGCACTCGTTTGGCTTGCCAGGGACTTGAGAATCACTCTTGGACGGCACCTTCGCGAGCATCACACAGTCTTGGCACATGCTCGTCTAGACCGCTGTCCAGGATGATCTGCATAAGACGTTAGTGATGTAACATGCTCCATTCATGGCTACAAAGCTTCATGTTCATACAGGCATGTCGAAAGCATTCCAATGGATCGATCTGGTAGTGCATCCAGACCGACCTAAATCCATAGCTCTCTTTTTTCCATCTTGCCACTAGCTTCAATCGCCATGCCATTTACAAGATTCGGCAAGACGATCAAATAGTAGGGCGCACACATTCGATACTGACACTGATACTGACAATGACACTGACGATAACATTGACAGTTATGCATTCTTGTCCGCGTGAAGCACACTTTGCTCATGATACCATTTTAAAACTAGTTATCCGACGTAGCGTGGGATACAAGGGCTTTCTTGAGGGTTTCCGCTGCCTCTTCCGTCTTGACTTTACAGCGTAAGTTGCATGGTTTGGCCTCGATAAAGCCGAGGAACATTAGGACATTTTTTTCGCGTGTAACTTTGAGACCCTCATACAATGAAAAATTCAACACGACATTGCCGTTCACGGCGTTTCGTGCAAGAACACGAGACTTTTGTGTTGTCCGTGATGTCTTGACTCGCATGATGCTGATTCCCATATCCTGCCACTTACCAGTATCGAGGCGCCAAATCTTCGCACGCACTTCGTGTGCGGTATCTTCATCTTCTTCACCTTCTCCTTTCGATGTCAAGACGTTGGTGCCTGGGAGATCACTTGCTTGTTCAGACGACGAGGGCTCCGATGGTGCTGGTGCTGACGTTGACGGTTCGGCGGCAGCAGGTTGGGCTGACACTGATACAGGTTCAGAGGGGGACTTGAATACAGGTGTAGTTGACCCGAGTGGAAATTCAGGTGGCCCCGTGCTGCTAGCACCAAACGAGAATACAGGGGCCGGTGGTTTCGACTCTTGATATGCAGTTGGTTGGAATGATGACGCATGTGCTTCCTGAGATGTAGAAAGTTGGACGTGCGGCCTGCTTCGGGAATCCTTCGTATCTGACGATGCGGTCTCTCTGGACGCTGGCGCTTCTAAAGTGGAAGCACAATGAGCAGGAGGAATGTTGAATGGAAATACAGGAAGGTGATCGTGGGGAATGCGCAGTGCCTCGCTCTGTTCAGACGAAGCACCAGCAGGGAGCTCTCGCTTTGATGGCGGTGTCACAATACACCACGCTGGGATATCATTAGTAGACGAAGAAATAGTAGATATCGGACTGTCGTGGGACAAGGATGAGGGCAAGGGCTTGAGTTGCGTTTCAGAGGATGCTGTGTTTGGCAAGGGCTTTGTTGTGGCGGCTGAGTCGGCAGCTGACCCTTTAGCAGCCTCCTGCGTGCGCGTATCGTCAGCGCCTTTTGATGAAAGCGAGATAGACGACGCGGACTTCGGGATCAACGAGGTCCTTGTATGCATGGCAATTTCCGGCACCAGAGAAGCATCCGACATAGAGGGTGGTATCGTGTCGTATAATGAGTCTGACGCTGGAACGTCGTTGTCGACTGATTGTGATGTGGGCGTACTCATAGCCAAAGGCGACGGCCGCTTGGGCTTGTTTGTCACATGCCAAAGAGCAGCTGAATCCTTGATCTCTGTGGAACTGCCGCCACCTAGTTCAGGCACAGAAAGGCGTGCGGAGCGGCGCGGCTCCGTGCGCTCGACCACGTCTAACAATGACAATGGTTTGCTATCCGACTTTGGTGATGTCGTCATAGATGCACGATTTCGCGCAGCCTCAAGGGCTCTCGCACGAGTCGATCGGCTCGATGGCTGGGGGGACTTGGATGACCGTGTTTGGTAAGGATTGACGACATCTGGGACGGGCGGCTTTGGCGGCGATGTTGCGACCGGCTGCATAGAATCCAAAACCTGCCGCATTGTCGAGGCGGCTCGCGTCGAGCGTCGAACCGGAACTTCTGGCACTTCAGACACCTCTTGCATGTCCGAAAATTCTGGCGCACTGGCCTCACGATCGACTGTTCGTCTTAGCGTATCCAGCGGCTGTGAAGAGGGAGTCTTGACAGGTGATGCAAACGACACACTGGCATCGTCCGAGGCTGCGTGTGTCTTTCTGCGCTTATCAGACGTTGTCAAAGTAGTATCCCGGGCAAGTATGGGTGCCCGATGTTGAGAAATCGCACTCATGGAGTACGTCGACTTCATGCCTGACCGAGCAGGCGAGTACGCCCTGCGTGTGGAAGTGCCAGGACCGAAATAGATCGGTGCGTGCCTACGGCCTGGCGAGCTCGTTGTACTGATGGCAAAGGGAGACGTTGAGAATGGGACGTTCGTCGCACGCTTCGTTGGCGTTTCGAATGAGCCAGGATGGAATGCCACAGGTGCCACAGGCGAGCGAGTTTTGTTCGCAGCCCATGGCTTGCGTGCGTACGGCGAAGGGTTGGTGCGAAGGGACGTATCTGGCGATGGGGACGCTGGAGGATCCAGTGCAAGTGGCGTCTCGCTAGCCTCGGTAAAAGTCTCGTTTGCATCATCATTACCATCCTCGTCCATCGATGAGGAAGCAGGGGGCTCAGGACCTGTATGATGGAATGGAGATATCCACCCAAACAGACCCTGCACTAGCGACTGTGAGCGTCGCATGCCACCGCTGTAACCACCATGAGCCTGTTCCATACCATGCTCGCCACGCTGATACACCATTAGCTCGTTCCGTCAACCGAAAAATAAAAATAAAAACAAAAGCGGAATGCTTGCACGCTGTGCCGTTTTCTTCTTCCTTCCACTTCTCTCAACTGTAGCACAGCTATGCGACTTTCCAAATCACAGATAGCAATTGGCTTTGACTAGAGCGCTGGCTTCCAATGGAGAAAGGGGGCGGGCGGTTGGCAAAAGATACGTTCGTGCTCTATCGCATGCCGACATGCGTGTAAATCACGTGACAATCCGTTTCGCTCCTGGAGAAGTTGTGTTCACCTGTCGGTCAGTACGTCGGATGGGACAGCTCTAGGAGTTGGACACGCGCGAGCGGTGCCAGAGCGTGCGAGTCTGACGTAGGTCTTTGCGAGGCGGGTCGATCCTTCTTGTTGGGAAGAGGATCATAGAAAAAAAGAGTGAAAGAGAGAGAGAGAGAGATACGATCATGGCACCCGACGAAGTGGACCAAGAAGATCCGCTGCAAGCAGTTGTTTTGTGTGATGTGTTCAACCAGCGTTTTGCTCCACTGACACTGGACCATCCACGGTGCCTCCTGCCGGTGTGCAATGTGCCGCTGATTGAATGGACACTCGAGTCGCTAGCATCAGCTGGTGTACAGGAAGTGTTTTTGTTGGCTACGTGGCATGTCGAAAAGGTTCGCGAGTACCTAGAGAAGCATCATCCTTTGTTGTTCAAGCCGCAAAGCTCGCGCTCTCAGGGACCGAGTGCCACATCGCTTTCTCGCATATCGCTGATCCCTGTGCCCGAGGCGCGCTCTGTCGGCGACGCAATGCGTGAACTTGATGCCCGTCAGGTCATCAAGTCGGACTTTGTGCTTGTGCACGGTGATTCACTAGGCAACCTCGACATCGCATCCGTCGTACGTGCCCACAAGGAGCGCCGGCGTGTGGACCGCAATGCCATCATGACGATTTGTGCTATGTCAGTCGCAGAAAACAGCCGTGCCCGCCGTCATGGAGACTTGTCGGTGTTCACTCTTGTGCCTAACACGTCCCAGCTTGTTCACTACACGTCAATCCCGGCTATACCTCGAGTTGCTTTGCTAAAGCTGCCACTTGAACTATTTGAGAGCGCTCGGGATCTGGATGTGCGCAATGATCTCGTCGACTGTGGTGTGGACGTCTGTGCCATTGATGTGCCGCCTTTGTTCACAGAAAACTTTGATTACCAGTCGTTACGACGTGAATTTGTTCAAGGCATTCTCACATCCGACCTGCTGGAAGCAAAGATCTTTATGCATGTGTCACCACCGGCCAGTTCGACATCGACGTCCGCTGGCGAGCCATTTTCCACGGTGTCGGGAGGTGTGCTGGGCTCACCAACGTACGGGGCCGGCTACATGCTTCGTGTTTGTGATCCAGCGCGTTATGATGCTGTGAGTCGCGATGTATTAGCTGGCTGGACATTTCCCTACACCCCCCGCCTTGGTATGCCGGATGGTGCCAAGTATACCAAGTCGTCTGGCTCCTGCTTCGTTAGTGACCGTGTAACGATATCCAGCTCCGCATCAATAGGTCGTCGGACCATGCTGGACGCACACACGCGCATTGAGGATGGTGCTATTGTAGGTGAGTCTGTGCTGGGTAAGAATGTCCTGGTCGGCCCTGGAAGTGTGGTGCGTCATTCGTACTTGTGGGACAGCGTCTCTGTCGGGCGGAACTGCACAATTGACGGATGCATTCTCGGTGTGGGCGTTCAGATCATGGACCATGTGCACCTGGCACATGGCACTATGGTGGGCGATGGCTGCATCATTGGGCCTGATGTGTCACTCGCGCCATTTTCGCGTGTGTCTATGCATGCCTACCGCACTAGTGAAGATGACTCTGGCGACGAAGACATGGATACTGACGCTGACACGGCACTTGGTAAGGCGTCTCGAGGCTGTCTATGGGCCTCGCTGGATGCAGCCGCCGCGTCCCTGGCACACGACGAGTCCGATGACGATGACGTCGACGTCCTTGAGCATCCACGCAATGCCAAGTTGTTCATGATTCGTCCTGACACATCGGGTGTGGAGCTGAGTGACGCGGCCTCAGATCTGTCTTCGATAGACGCAGACTCAGAGCCTGGTTTGATGGGCAGTGACATGGGCGACTCGGACGACGAAGACTCGGACCTGTCTTCGTCGCTATCGGCGAATGGCTACGGCAGCATGTCGCTCACGCTCCCAGGAGGTACAGAATCCCAGACGTATGGTGAGAAACTCGAGACGGAGGAGCGCGTGCGGGAATTTGAAAATGAAGCGCGTGCTTCTTTGGAGCGAGCGTTTGAGGAGAAGCATGCACCCGAAAATGCTGCTATTGAACTCAAGACGCTGCGCATGGCAAGCAATGTGCCGCCGGGTGAAGTTCGCAAGGTGGTCGTGTCGTTCCTTCTGGGCCGGTGCTCTGTGGAGCGGGCGAAAGAAACGGCCGATCTCCTGGATCATTGGGGCCCGCTTTTGCAGGAAGTGGCTCAAGATGACCAGGTCGAGGCCCTTGCACTCATGCAATCATACTGCGCCTTGCACCTGTCTCATACACGCCTCTTCCTTCCCCTACTCAAGAAAGTGTACAACGATGAGATTGTCAGTGATGAGGCCATCCTGACATGGTGGCGGCATCCGTCCAGTCGGCACGTCGTGCTGCACGATGAGCACAAAAAGGCTGATGCGCAGCAGGTCGTGCTCGAGTTGCGTAAGCGCGCCGAGCCTGTTGTGCGACACATTCTGGAGACCGATGATGATGACGACGAGGACGACGACGATGAGGAGGAGGAGGAGGAAGACGAAGACGACGACGATGATGAGTAGAGCGGGCGACATTTATACATGCCAGCTACGTTCCAAGTGCGTATGCGCTTGCGATCATTTGCACAATATCTGTCCATTCAAGCATCGCACCCTGGCCAACATCTCCGCAAGCGAGGCGTTTGGAGATGGGTCCATAGACCTTGTACCCAAACGATTCGATAGTTTTGATCTGCGCAACCGTTAGTGGATGCATGTACATGAGAGTATTCATCGCAGGAAAGATCCAGGCGGGTGTCGAGGGCGACAGTGCGCGCATGAAGGACGTCAATACGTTGTCACAGAGACCATGACACAATTTGGCCAGTGTATCAGCACTGCATGGCGCCACAAGCACGAGATCCGCCCATCGTCGAAGCTCTATGTGCAAAACAGGGTCTCCTACACGTTTCCATGCACGCCATTCATGTTCATCTGTCCATACGCGAAGCCGTGGTGACTTGGCATGTATGCCTGTTCTGTTCATCTCGGCCAAATCTGCCACAGAAAAGTGCTGAGACGAGAGGTCCATCGCCTCAATTTGGTCCCTCTGGAAAAAGTGCAAGGCTGCTGCACTCGCAACGACAAATACATGAACGTTTGCATACTGAGTGTGAGACTCCATAAGCTTTTGTTCTCTCATGTACGTACATTCATCAAGCGCTCGACCATGAGTGGAATTTTCACACTGGCCACACTGCCTGTGCATGCAATCACTACATGCAACGGACGATCTCGTGTAGGTGGTCTAGCGAGTTTCGCGTACGAACTTTGTAGCGAGCGCGGCACAATGGCACCCGACGCGTCCATGCTTGGCTATCACTCACACACACAAACACACTGAGATCCTCCAACAAAGTTAACAAAGCCTAAGCTCCTAGGAGCATGCATGTGCTAATATGATAGAGATGGACCGTGCCGGATGCAATCCTCCACAATGGTTCAAATCCGATTCACAACATTCACACTACGGAGTTTACTTGATTCTGAAAGACATCCCAGGTCGACTCTAATTACGTCTCAGAGGGCGATGGCCATGCTTTATCAGCGACTCGGGCCTCTAGAATTCGTGCACGCACCAAGTCATTGTACTTCGCCAGCTGATTGTACTCGCGTTCGAACACTGCTGGCTGCGACAAAACACGATAGATCCGCATCGCAGCGTGCACCTCATCAACATTGCTCATGCCAATGAGTGTGCGCAATACAGGCACGCCATTCGAGTCCACCGCCTCCGACCCACTTATGCCACGGAACAGAGCAGTTTGGCCCATAACGACAGAGGGGTCGACAACTGAGCAAGGAGAAGCTGCATCCTTCTGAAGCTCACGCAGAGCACCACGTGCCGCTGACATGAGGCGCGTATCGGCTGGATGCCATGCAGGTGGGTCGCGGTCAGAAAACAGGCCCATTGAGAATGGTGACGCATTGAGCACGAACGGCGCACGCCACGTCGCTTCTCTTCCTGGTGGACAGGCGGCAAACAAGTCCTTCCAGGCAGGCAAGAGGTCCGAATGCAATGTGTGATGGCTGTAACTAAGAACAACGTCGAGACATCGATACGGTGGATGCGAGGCAACTAGTCGGACGATCCGAACCAGCTCACCGAGTGGGTATCCACTAATACCAACTTGACGCACCAGACCCTGATCTTTCAGCTCGAAGAGCGCACGCACGGCGTTCAGCACTCGCTCGTCGCCAGGACCGCGGATTTGCGATGCATCTTCAGAGGCTATGCCAAGCACCTTTTGCGCCTCCTCAGGGGACCACACGCGCTCCTGTGCTGTGCCAACTGCGCAAGCCTCGAGCCATCCAGCATTACTGCCCTTGACCGCCTCGGCGGGTTGATCACTGACGAACTCCACATCATGTAAGAGTGCCACGTCGAGGTATGTTGTGCCCAGACGCTCGAGGCTCTTACGGATCGATGTGTGCACGCGCTCGGGCGAATAGTCAAACATGTGTTTTTCTGGCCCGTACCGCCCGCATTTCGTGATCAGGAAGTACGATGATCGTGGGCGCTCAGGAGCCAAGATTCGTAGCGCACGACCCAGCACAAATTCGGACGGGAAGTAGTATGGCGACGAATCCAGCGCATTGATGCCATACTTAAATGCTAAGCGTAAGGCTCGCACTGCTTCATTGCTGTACAAAACGCTGTCTTGATTGTACATGCCATGGCCAAACACACCGCCCCCAAACAGAGAGGGGACGCTTGCGTCGCAAAGTCGTTCAGCGGAGGAGCAGCACGTCTCCAAAGCGGACGATCACCGTCTTTGACATCATCATACGGCAGGTCCTCCAGAGGAACAATCGGCCCAAATGCTTCAAGAGGGGGATCTTCCGTGGGTGGGATTGGCATACCTTGCCAGAGTCGGGCTCGACGCAGCTTCGTCTGGCTCAGACAGACGGACGAGGCCTGACCCCTGGAGGCCCACGTCATCCTTTACATAATCGTGGGTGACGTGCGCACGCGCCATCGGACAGGACGGGCGGCCACTCGGGCGAATGTGGGCACATTCTCCACAGAATTCTAAGTCCGCATCCGAGATAGGGAAAGGAGGGGGGGGGGCGTTCCGACTGGGGTAGAGCGGTTAGACAACTTGCATCGCAACAACCATGTCTCTTTCGACGAAGCTAGCTATCACAGATGTTGACTTGACAGACAAGCGCGTGCTGATGCGCGTGGACTTCAATGTGCCACTTGATGGTGAGAAGATCACCAACAACCAGCGTATCGTTGCAGCCTTGCCCACGATCAAGTACGCCCTTGAGCACAAGGCCAAGGCAGTCATCCTCATGTCGCACCTGGGACGTCCAGATGGCCAGAAGCAGGACAAGTTCTCGCTGAAACCCGTCGTGCCTGAGCTTAGCCGTCTTCTGAACAAGGATGTGCAATTTGTGCCTGACTGTGTGGGCGCAGAGGTCGAGCAGGCGGTGAATGCGGCGTCAGGTGGCGCTGTGGTCCTGCTGGAGAACGTGCGCTTCCACATTGAGGAAGAGGGCAAGGGCAAGAATGCGCAAGGAGAGAAAATCAAAGCCGACAAGGATGCTGTAGAGCAGTTCCGCGCTGGCCTTACGAAGCTTGGCGACGTGTACGTGAACGATGCATTTGGCTCGGCGCACCGAGCCCACTCGTCGGTGGTGGGTGTGAATCTGCCGCAGCGCGCCTCGGGATTCCTCATGAAGAAGGAGCTGGACTTTTTCTCGAAAGCTCTCGAGTCGCCAGAACGCCCCTTCCTTGCGATTCTCGGCGGTGCCAAGATCTCCGACAAGATTCAGCTCATCGAGAACATGCTCGACAAGGTCAACATGCTGATTATTGGCGGCGGTATGGCCTTCACCTTCAAGAAGGTTGTGAACAACATGGCCATCGGCAACTCGCTGTACGATGAGGAGGGTGCCAAGAAGGTGAATGACCTCATGGCCAAGGCAAAGCAGAACAACGTGGAAGTGTTCTTCCCTGTTGACTTTGTCACGGCTGACAAGTTTGACAAGGCTGCTCAGGTCGGAACGGCGACAGACGAGAGCGGCATC
Organism: Malassezia globosa CBS 7966; assembly: GCF_000181695.2. Taxonomy (NCBI): domain Eukaryota; kingdom Fungi; phylum Basidiomycota; class Malasseziomycetes; order Malasseziales; family Malasseziaceae; genus Malassezia; species Malassezia globosa. The sequence continues at coordinate 77,594 of NW_001849855.1, read as the reverse complement.
CCGGATGGCTGGATGGGTCTGGACGTTGGCGAGAAGAGCCGTCAGATCTTTAAGGACGCTGTGCTGAAGGCCAAGACGATCCTGTGGAACGGCCCACCAGGTGTGTTTGAATTTGACAACTTTGCTGGCGGCTCCAAGGCCGTTCTGGATGCCTGTCTGGAGGCAGAGAAGAACGGTTGCAACGTCATTGTGGGCGGTGGTGACACGGCTACAGTCGTGGCTAAGTACAACGCCGAGGACAAGATCTCGCACGTCTCGACGGGTGGTGGTGCGAGTCTCGAGCTCCTTGAGGGCAAGGAGCTTCCAGGCGTCGCTGGCCTTAGCCAGAAGTAAGCCCGTGTCGTCGGCTTGTACAGGCTAACCACTCAGCGAGGAAACATCCCTGCATGCTCGTATGTAGGTCTTGAATGGCTCGAGAAGCCGTAGATGTCATTATGTGATGATGCGTATATGTGTCCCTATAATTTTTTTCTTTTTTCCTCTTTCACTCTTTCACTCTCGTTCCCATCCTCTCGATCTCCCCTGACCTATTGCTGCCATACAAAAGCGAGCTCCTGCTTGAGGGTCTCGTTGCGGTACTGAAGACGCATGTCCGGTACATTGGTCTTCGAGACATCGTTGCCGCTGGGGCCCGGCAGAAAGAAGCGTCGTCCGAGCCAATGACGTTTGATTTCCATTTCCCAGCCAGACTGAATCACACTATTGCGAGCCAGCTCACACATGTCAGTCGATGACAGCTTGTAGATCTGCGTTGCCACACTGTACTCTTCCAAAAGGGGCTCCTTGGACAGATGGAACTGCAATGGATCGTCTGTCGACAGTGTTACGACGAGACCTTTGCGGAAATAGTCCGGAAACGGATTCCGTTCGTAAGCCAAGAATAGCGCATTATTGCTCAGGGGCGACATGGCCAAAGGAATCTGCTTCAGGTAATACAGATACTGAAGAACTGGCACCTTCCGCAGGAGAATGCCATGAGAGATCGATTGCGACGTGAGGTACGCAGCTGCCAGATGATCAGGATCTCCCGCTTCTCCCGCATGTGGGCGCAGCACCAGCGTATTGAAACAGCGAATGCGTCGCCACTGATTCAGCGTCGCAAGATTCGCATACATGTAGTAGAGCCAGTATGAATACGGCGGACTCACTGCGAAATTCCATTCCTTCGGTGGCGGGAACTGACGCAGGAAGCGGCGCTCCGGCTTGCTTTCATCATCGACAATGTCGAAGCCCACTACCCGTTGAAGCATGATGTGCAGTTTCGGATGCGATGCAGGATCGCTCGTGACTTCGAAGAGTGGACGGAACACATTGTCCAGTAGCTCTTCAAAGTTCTGCACATTGCCGTTGGCTTTGTACACGTCATACAACCGAGGCACCTGGATCAGCCAACGCACATTGGGGCTGAACAGGTGGTGGTCTACGACCCAAGCTGCGAGCTTGTCCCATTCATGCGGATTCCGGCCGTAGATCGAGATGCGATACTCACACATCTGGTACTTGCTCTGCTCAAGATCATGCGTCACTTCGCGAGTAATTTCAGCCAGATAGCGGCCGCGGATGTAATTGTCCGTCTTGAGGAAAATTTCACGCAGCTTTGACTCACCGATTGGATTGTACTTCAGATTGAAGCGGTCAAAGCGGTGGAACGAATCCATATGCGCATGCATGTCGAGGGTATCGATGCTGAGGTCATAGGCCGTGAGCCCCAGCAGCTGGAACACTTGGTGCAGCGTCATAGGCTCGCCATCCCGGCACAAGACCACATCGTCCGCATGCCTCTTGATCTTCGCCTTGATGAAGCGCAGCAGATGCTTCTGATTCATACTCGCACTGTGGTGCACATGTGTATCGACTTTGCGCACATTGTAAAAGTCTCGATGCGACACGCGTTTGAGCATATCAGACTCGCGGTACTCGTTCAGCAGCTTGTACAAATTCCACTTGCCTTCCAGAAACTTGAGCCGACGCCAAGCAAATGTCTTTGCTGGTCCATCTGATGTAATGCTGTGTAGTATGTCCAGGTCATGAAACCACTCGCCACTCGGCGTTACGTGTGTGAGACACTTGTCGCGAGCGGCTGTCCAGGCATGGAACACGCCGTCCACCATGCCAAATTGTACATCTGCGCCATCGAGCTCGTGCTTCGGCGGCATGTCGATGTGCTCCATCCGAAATACGCCGGGCACACCACCACAGCTCTCCAGGAGCTCCTGAGCCGCAAGGACGTTCGCATGCGATGCAGGCTCCAGTGGCGCATGGAGCGACGTGCCGTTCTCCTCAGTGGACTCACGCACGAACGTCGACGTGGGCGCTGGAGAAAACTGCTCCCAGTGTGGGCGGGGTGGGGGTGGATAGATGCGCCATGGCTTGGGACGGCCATGCACCGTATCCATGGCACATCCATCAATGCGAACGGAATTCGGCGCCACTTGCATGGCGGGTGCTGGTACATCGACGTTGTGCTCCGCCGCCCATTCTGCACAGTACTCGGCATCCCAGTTCTTCGGATTGTCATACAGGTTCGCCTGGAGACTCTCGTTCATGTACTTGTCACGCATTTGGAGGCATTTTTGCAGGCTGGCAAAGAGTGGTGCGCATTCAGGTGGCATGTGCGGCGTCATGGAAATGAACGTGTTCACTTGGTCCTTGTTATCTAGATCCAGTAGCTCCATCCCTAGCGTCGGTAAGCTACCAGCTTCGGCGGCCATCGCCGTGAACGTTGCTATATTGTTCACGGGACCTGCTGTGCCGGGTGTTTCCTCGGCGGACGGTGTGCCAGCAGGACGAGACTCGTCCTCATAGCTTGGGTACATCCATTCAGCATCCTCCTGCTGTGTTTCAGACATGAACGAATTGATCGACATGGTGGACGCCACGACGCAGTCACCAGAGCTCTCGCGAGCAATTGTCAGGAACCACCAAAGCCGCTTGAGACGCTGCTGCTCCTGGCCAACAAAAATTTGGGCCCACCTATCTCCACGTCGTCGAAGGTGCACGTGGAGAGGCTGGGCTCGTGTGGTGGCGACGACGATGCCGTCGCGAGTCATGGGTACGTTCGCCACGTGGTCGGTCGACGCGTCTCGCGGTGCGTGCGTTTGATGTGATGTGATGTGATGTGGTGGGGGATGAAATTTCATCGCATCCCGACAACTGGTACAGGCTAAAGATACCAACATAGGACTTGCATGCCTGTCGAGCTACAATGGAAGCACAGCTGGCGTCGATTCGTGCGTCATTAGAGAGTCTGCATACGCAAAATATAGCCACCATTGCGCACGCGAGCCGGCCGGCGTACTTTACGAATGCGGTCCTAAATCCACAGCGCCTCGATATTCTCGAGCTGATTCGCGACGCCGACGCATTAGAGAGCTCTTTGTTTGTCACGAATCGGCAGCCGGATAGTGAGAATGCACCTGGTCCTTCTACAGCGCCAGCGGAGCCTAAGCCATTCTTGCGCCCTGTGCCTGTACCGACGCCCCTGAAGCAGGCACCCACCTCCGATACAGACGCACGAACCTACCTCTTAGCCGCCGAGAAGCTACTGCAGAACTACCACAATGCGCCGCGTGCACGCAAGCACATCCGAATGCTGCTGAAGCGCGAAGCAGAGCTCCAGCGGCATATGGCACGCTACAAAGCGACGATCGCCCAGGCGGGCAAGACACCGGCCCAGCACCATGCTCGGCCAAGCGCGACCACCACAACGCCGGGTCATCAGTCTCGCCCCTCGTCTCAAAGTCTGCGCCAGCTCAAGGACGACATTCAGCGAGAAAAGATGGAAATCCTAGCTTTGGAATCCATGCTAAGTGAGAGCGAGTCGTCTGTACAACATCGCACATCGGCCGCAGACGCTGGCCGCTCGGCCACCTCTTCGCCAACCCGGCTTCCTGTTCAGGCAAAGGCACCTCATACGCCCGTTACACGCTCATCAGCAGCTCGTTCCACGGTCGCTCGCTCGCCCACAGCGGAACGCACTCCACTGGGTCGTTCCATAGCAGGCGACTCGCCCATAAGACCGAGTCCCAGCTCCTTGACGCCAAACCGGTTGAGTCAAAGTGTTTCAGGCTCGCCAACCAGGGCTGCCACACCACGCTCGGTCGCTCGCACATCGCCAAGAAAAGCGGCACTGTCACAAAGCGTCGCGTGCTTCTCCGACACAACCTACCACGCCCCTTGTCCAGCGAGACAAACGGCCTCTGGCTCAGTCTGTCAGCACGCCCCGGAGCCCGCACTCGCCTGCGCGTTCCTTACGCACGCCACGCACACCGCGCACACCACAAACGCCGCGATCCACGCGAGCGCCCCGTGTGCCCAGCACGCCCCGAGCATCGCCGCCGAAGAGTTCAGCAAGCCCGTCTCTGGTGCCACATGGCGTCATGCCAACGCCCACAGAGGAACTGGAGCGAATGAGTGCAAAAATATGGGAACTTTTTGGCGAGAACGTGCGCTATGCAGCGCCTGGATGTACATCGGCCTCGTTCCCCGACACATTCAAAGTGTTGCGCGCGCTGGAGCAGGGAGCTCCGAACGATGCCGACACAGCTGGCATCACCGGGGATGCATCCAACCCGACGGTGCCGCCGAGCATAGGCACCATAATGATGGCACATGTCCTGCTCCTGCTCATGCGGTCGCAAGCACCTCACACACTCCCTTTGCCTATGATCAAAAGCTACAGCGATAATTGGTGGAAGCAAGAGGGTCAGGACCAGGTCCGTGCTGGTGTCGAGAAGCCAGCGACTCGGAATCCGCTCGTTCAACAGCTGGGGATCGATGCATCGGATCTCGAGCAGACCGGCGATGCACTGGCTACACGCGCCGTCTACGGCCTCGTTGCTAAGAAGATCCTGCGTATTCAGCGGGCGGGCGGTGCTGCCAATGTGCGCTTTGCCTAGCTAGGGCTCCAACACTTGGATACGTGGCTTGTGCAGCTGCTGGATCGGCTGGTCCATCTGAGAAATCACCCGGTTGGCGCTGCTGACGTGATCTGCTCGCAAGCGCTCGTCTTGTTCTTGCTCAAGCTTCAAAAGGTATGCCTGAACGTGCGCGTGCAAAGAAGCTGGATCGGCAGCTCCGTCCGCATGCAAACATTGTGCATAAAACTCGAGCTTCTTGGCCACTGGACGACTCTGTGGTCGCAAGAGCGCATGCATATCAGCCAACGCCCATGTGGTCCAACACCATGCCGGCTGGTCTAGCTCTTGTACCGCGCGTGGCGCTACAAGCTTGGCAACGAGCTGCAGTAGGCTTTCGAGCATTCGCAGCGGTTCAGGACCACTGCGCTCAATGCCAACGGCTTGGAGGAAGCACAGCGCCGCCTCCTCGGCAGAATCAAAGCACATGCGGCTATGCTTGGACGAAAAAAATGGAACCAATTTGAGCATCAGATGCGAGCAAGTCTTACGGTCTTCGTCCGTATCGAATGCCGCAAAGCTTTGGACGTCAAAGTACTGTAACAGGTACGCATAGACAAGACTGCACAAGTCAGTGCATGCGTGGGCCTTGATGGGGCCCGTCCACGTACCATAGATACATGAGATGAAATCGTAAATCCACTTGGGTTTCTGCGCGTGCAAGGCAAGCAAATGGGGTATAGGAAGACACGTGTTCCCAGGGACGTGCTCCATGTGTGCTGCTTATCCACCATGGCGACGAGACGTCTTGTGCATCTGTAAAGTAAATTTTTGCTGCCTGTTCTGGATGCCTTAGGAGCATCGCGAACCGGTCACGCTCCTTTATCGTGAGCATACGCAGAAGTTGGTCGACGGGTATATCTTCTGTAAGAGGGTGACCTGGTACACGTTTTCTGTTCTCCACGCTGACATTTTGGTCGTCGTCGTCGTCGTTGTCGTCGTCGTCTTCGTCAGCTCCATCATCTATGACGCCCTCTCCCGTCTCGAGTCGCCACAATAATTCCATGACCTTTTTCCGTTCAGCTTCATCGACACTCGTGTCTTCCGGTCTAAGATTCTCGCGCACTGTTCTTGCAGCAAAAGAAGGCGCACATGCGTGTGATGCACTTCGAAAGCATGTTGTCGAACAATACGGTGCTTGGCATGTGGGACAGGTGTAGGACGCTTCATTCGTCAAGCAACTATCATCGTTAGATATGGGTCTATGCGGAACGATTACGTACATGCCACACAGCCGGGAGCGGCCTTGTTTTGAAAGCACATCTGGCACATAACCCACGCTCTTATCACGTTGAATGGCTCTTCGAATATGGTACAGGTCCGACACAGACATGAGTGTGTGGAGGAGAAAGGATAGTCCAGTCACAACGTCAGACCCAACCCAACCCCCGCCAAAAAAAAAAAAGAGGAGTGAATGGATGGTATATTCGGGAGGGAGGTGGGAGGTGGTCGGGAAAGGGGGCATTTCTTTACTACTAGCCTATGATGCAGGCATCCAACGTGGACGGTACTGGACTTGGGGCTGCAATATAGCTGGTGCACTCTGAATGATCTTCAATTCTCGCATGCGCATGATCTGCACACGGTCTTCTACACTGGCTTTGTGCGCTGGGGCAAATGGATCAAGACCAAGTCGAGCGCCCTCTGCTTCCATCGTGGCGCGTGTGCGTGTCAGGACATGCTGGAGAGACGCTACTGCAAGCATCACTGCATGGCTTATAGGCAATGCGCATTCTTCTTTGCTTGAAGGAGGTATATCTGATAGCGGCGTACGCGCGGCCTCTGGCAATTCGTGCGCATGTTCGGCAAAACGTGCCAGGACGAGAGCAGCGAACAAATCACCCACGCCAGAAAAGTACTCGCCCTGCGATGGGAATGTAAGGAACCAGGGCGACAGATGACCTGTCCAAGACGAACCAACAAGGAGCATTGTCGGCTTTCCATCTGACATGGTCGGCTCGACACCAAGCTTGGCCAAGTCTGCAGGTGGAAGATCCAATGAAGTTATGACCACATGTGGCACCTTGTATACGGTATGAAGCTTCTCAAGCACTCGGTACAGCGAATCGAGACAAGTAATGTTCTCGTCAGCAAGCACCTGTGCCTCATACTGGTTCGGGCATATGATCGTCGAGAGCGGCAGCATGCGCCGGTACACTGGCAAGACGTCGGCATTTACATACATTCCACGATCCATATCTCCCATGACGGGGTCTAGCAAGTAAATCATGTCAGGCTTTTGCTCACGAAGTTTTCGGATAAACGATTCCACGGCGCACAGGGCTTCTGGCGACGGTGTATAGCCTGTGAGGACGCGATTCTGGCGCAAGAGCCCATTGCTTTCAATAGCTTCGAGCAGACCTGTGATATGAGCTGCATCCATTCGTTGACCACCCCATCGGCCATACCCCGTATGATTCGAAAATTGCACTGTGTTGACTGCGTCGACGTCCCAACCAAGCAGCTGAGACGGGAATGTGGCGGACCGATTTCCCACATATCCACAAGCAACGTGACTTTGGATCGTGAGCAGACGGTACGAGAGAGGCTCTTCCGCCTCGCCACTATGAATGTGTGTCATGGTCACCAGGCGTGATCCTGCGTGGATCCGGCCTGACCTGGTGTGTAAAGCTGTCCATTACATAATGGTACTTGGCCTCCAGCCACCCACCCCCCATTCCCTTCGATGTTGCTTACCTAAGATACGCACAGAAGCGTACGCCGCCTCAGCACCTGCTCTCAATCGATGTGGATTAGGAGAAAACGCGCTGCAGATGGACCAGCGTGGTTTTCGTCAGTTGCTTGCGTCCAGAAGTCATGAGCCCCGACGGGATGAATCCAACTACGCGGTGCACAATACCACTGACAGCGATGGGAGTGTATCTATGATGCAGCCACGAAGCGTGTTGTTGAATCGTTCAAGCGAGTCGCGGCAGGAACAATACAAGCAAATGCTGGGTGCCGAGGAAGCGGCATCTGGTCGCACCAAGGGGCTTGACTTTGCTCTCCTAGCAAAGCAAAAGGAACTCATGGCCCAGTCTAGTGAACCACAGGAGGTCGACTTGGACGCTGCTTTCATGGAGGGACAGCACACAGCCCAGGCCAACGCCAATGCCGAAGCGCAAGCGGCAGAGTATCGAGCCAAGTTTCGCAAAGTAGCTGCGCATCCAGAAGCACCTGATATCATCTATGTAAATGGAAAGCGGATGCGCAAGAAGAAAAAGAAGAGCCTGGATCCACAGCCTGTCTCGGAGCCTCGCCACAGCAATGCCGTGCCAGATGATGTGCCACCAGTAGATGAGAAACAGCGAGGTGAGAAGCGCGCATCACGGGATGAGCGAGTCACAGCGCCATCGTCCAGCGGTATCGATGCGTCGCAAGCCAATGAACCAACTCGGGCGTCGCAGTCCGCTGTGTCTACCGGGCACATGGACAAGAGCCGCTCTGGAGAAAGCGACGATGATGCAGCTGACATTTTCGATGATGCCGGCGTTTGGAATGGCTTGTCTTCCGATGATGAACACACGCCGGCGCCAACGAGCACTACGGACAAGGCATCTACTTCTCTGCATGGAACATGCACTGACTGGTTCAGACAGGGTACATCAACACGATCGGACCTGCCAGCGCAACCATCATCGTCTGATCCCGAAACCGATACGGTGCCCGCCCCCGACCAAAACGGCCCGAGCGTGCCGGCGTCAACCGCTGGCCCACAGCGTCTTCAGGGACTCAGTTCATCTGCGCTCCCATCCGAATGGAGCCGATGGCTTCTTGATCGAGAAGAAAAAAAGGCCCGCCATGCCAGTTCTGAGCAGGAGCAGGCCGTGTCAGCCCCACGCAAGCGACGACGCAGCCGTAAAGGCCGAGGTGATGGCGACAGTCCATAGCCCTTGGGAGAGATGATCATGATTGGGTGGATGTATGTGGGAAATATGGAAATAAAAATTTAAGGGGCTGCTGATACGCGACGCGGCACACGCGGCACGCGACGCGCGTGTCGCGCAATTTTGTGGGCATGGGCCCAGAGACGAGGCCCAGACACTCGCCTCCTACCACGAGAGCTCCTAGAAACGATGGCTTCTCGAGCAAAGAGGCTCGAGGCCTTGGCCGCCCTCAAGGCATCAAGACAGGGCGGTAGCCGCATTTATGTACGTTACAAATACCAGAAACTTGAATATATGAGAGCTAACATGCTCAGGCCGCACCGGATGACGATGCTGGCGGAGACATCTACGACGAAGTCACAGAAGACACATACCAGTCCATTGTCCGTGGCCGCATGATGGAAGACGACTTTATTGAGGACGATGACGGAAGTGGCTACGTTGATCATGGACAGGACGAGTGGGCGAATGAGCGTGCGAGTGAATCTGAGTCAGAAAGTGAGCATGAATACTACGAACGCACGGGCCGGAAAAAGCCTAGGAAAAAGTCTTCGAGGCGCGCGAATCGCAGCGTGCAAACAGACTATCTTGGATCATCGCGGCGCTCGGCGCCTGTACCTTCACATACAAAAGAGACGGAAGAAGCGTTTATGTCGAATCTATTTGGTGGTCTTGATCAATTGAGCACGCCATCCCGGCCCATGACGACACTGGTGCTGGACGATGCGCATGACTCGCCGTCACTTGCTATGGCACGCAAACGAAAGCAGCTTCATACCCCGACGACATTGCCTGCGCTTGTGCCAGACATGAGCTCGTCCACAGAGCCAAGCAGTGACACACTTGATGATTCGTGGCACGACATCCATACACAGGGAGGGCCCAAAAAGCTCAAGAGTGAGACGAACGACCAGCGGTCACCACCGCCTTCTCCTCCTCGACCTTCTCCTCCTCGGAATGCACCGTCTCACTCTTTGTCTACACCCGAGTCCATGGACGAAGATGATTTCGGCGTGATTTCCGTGGGCGCAAAGCGAGAAGTGCCTGTGGCACAGGATGATGCCATCAAAACCACCAAGATACCACCAGCTCGTCCACACAAGCCGCACGATGCGCCTGAGGAGCCGACATCGCATCTGCAAACGTGGCGCAGCGTACACGATGGCCTTGTAACCGAGTCCACGGAATCACCTGCTTCTCAGGTCGCAAGCTCAACGTACAGCGGCGTTGCCAAGAAAGTCGAGTGCTTTCAGGACGATCGCTCTGTGCACTTTTTTTGGATCGACTATTTCGACGCGAATGGCAAGATCTTCTTGTTCGGAAAAGTGCTTGACAGGGCTACGAACAAATACGTTAGTGCGAGCGTGGCCATCGATGGTATGGAGCGATGTGTATTTTTGCTTCCCCGCACACGCACCATTGTTGATGGACATGAGACGGATATGGTTCCCGGCGAGGATGATGTGTTTGAAGAGTTCGAGACCATGCGCTCTCGCTATGGCATCAAGTCCTGGCTCGGCAAATGGGTTAGGCGGAAGTATGCATTCGAGCTGCCAGACGTCCCAGCTGAGGGGCCGTACCTCAAGGTCAAGTACGGCTTTGATGAGCCCGCACTACCTGCGGACATATCTGGCGCGACATTTTCACGCGCATTTGGCACGCACACGTCGGCCTTTGAGCTGCTCGTGCTCAAGAGGCGTATCATGGGTCCGTGCTGGTTGCGTATAGAGCAAGCGTCTCTGCCGAGTGGTCCGCCAAGAACATGGACGAAGCTGGAGCTGGAGGTCGACGATCCAAAGAGCGTGTCGCCATTCTCCGACACCGATGCGAATGCACCGAAGGAGCCGCCGCCACTGACAATCATGAGCCTGGCACTCCGCACCGTCGTCAATTACAAGGAGAACAAGCGCGAGATCGTCGCTGTGAGTGCGCGTGTATGGCGGGACATGGCGCTGGAGAATCCGACGCCGCCCGAGCAGCTGCCGTCCAGCTCGTTTACGGCCGTACGGCCGCTGGGTGCGTCGTTCCCCCCGCGGTTCGAAGAGCAGGCGGCGCAGGGCAAAAACAAAATCAAGGCGTTCAAATTTGAACGCATGGTGCTGAACAGTCTGCTGGGCCAGATCCAGTGGCATGATGCCGACGTCATTCTGAGTCACGACTTTGTCGGCTCCACGATGGATACGCTTTTGCATCGAATGCGCGACTTGAAGTGCGAGAATTGGACGCGGCTCGGTCGTATGCGGCAGGACGTGTCGAAGATGGTGAAGCAGTCACTGCATGCGCTTCACACACGTATGCTCGTTGGTCGGCTTGTCGCGGATCTGTCGAGTGATACGGCGAAAGGCATGATTCCCTCGACGACATGGTCTCTAAGCGAGATGTGTCGGACGCATTTGAACGCACAGCGCGAGGACATCGATCCAGAGGATGTCGCGTCGTTTTTCGACTGCACGGCACCGACGCCTGAGCGCCTCCTCACGTTCGTGCGGCATTGTGAAGTCGATGCGTTCTTCCAGATGGCCATGGCTTGCAAGATGCAGCTGCTTGCTCTGACGAAGCAGCTAACGAACTTGGCCGGCAACGCCTGGTCCCGCACACTGAACGGCGGCCGTGCAGAGCGCAACGAGTACATTTTGCTGCATGAGTTCCACAAGAAAAAGTACATATGCCCCGACAAGCAGTCGATGTGGGACAAGAAGGCAGCGAAGAAGGAAGAAGGGAGCGCTAAGAAGGAAAAGTTCAAGGGCGGTCTTGTCTTTGAGCCGAAGCGGGGACTCTGGGACAAGTACATCCTGGTGATGGACTTCAACTCGCTGTACCCCAGCATCATTCAGGAATACAACATTGACTTTACGACTGTCGAGCGCCATGCCGACCAGGACGGCGACGATGTCCCTGATGTGCCGTCGTCTGATGTGGCCCAGGGTGTATTGCCGCACCTCATTGCGACGCTTGTGAATCGGCGGCGGCAAGTCAAGGCACTCATGAAAGACAAGCACGCTCCAGCGCTGAAACAGCTGCAGTGGAACATCAAGCAGCAGGCGCTCAAGCTCACGGCTAACAGTATGTATGGCTGTCTTGGCTATGAGAACTCGCGGTTCTACGCACGACCGCTCGCAGCACTCACGACCTTCAAAGGCCGAGAAATCCTGTCGACCACCCGCGAGCTGGCCGAAAGCATGTCGCTCGACGTGATTTACGGCGATACGGACAGTGTCATGATCAACACGCGTTGTATAGACTATCAAGCGGCCATCAAGATCGGCCACGAGTTCCGACGCGCAGTCAATGAGCGGTATCGGCTCCTGGAAATCGATATTGATGGCGTGTTTCAGCGCATGCTTCTGCTTCAAAAGAAAAAGTATGCTGCACTCTTGGTGAACGAGACAGGGGCAACGCAGACCGAAATCAAGGGCCTCGACATGAAGCGCCGCGAGTACTGCGCTCTGTCGAAGCGAGCGTCAGCATACGTGCTAGAGCAGATCCTTTCCGGCGAAGCGACCGAGACTGTGGTGGAAAAGATGCACGAGTACCTGCAGCAGCTCGCGACAGATGTGCGGGAAGGGCGTATTCCGCTAGACGACTATGTGATCTACAAACGTCTTGGCAAGCGGCCCCAGGACTATCCTGACGCGCAGAACCAGCCACACGTCCAGGTGGCATTGCGGATGCTCGCGAAGAACGAGACGGCGCGTAGTGGCGATGTGATCCCGTATGTCTTCTGCGTCGGCCCACAGACACCTAGCAGCAACGACAGCATCAACAACAGCAATCATAATAGTAACAACCACCACCATCATCAACACACGAAAGCGACGCAAGCGGAGCGTGCCTTCCATCCCGATGACGTTCGGCGACACATGGACGACCCTGCATATGCCATTGACTACAAGCACTATTTGTCACTGCAGATCCTCCCGCCCATTGAACGATTGGCCGACAGCATGGAAGGCACCGACCGCTCTCGACTCGCTGCTTGCTTGGGCCTCGATGTGCACACATACACGTCTTCGTCCCACGCGTCATCCGACTCGAGTCGTGAGTGGATGACCCTCGAGAGCCAGGTGCCGAGCAGTATTCGATACGCCCACTGTGATCCGCTCCGTGTTCGCTGCCGGCAGTGTGGTGCCGTCTCGGATGCGGTGCCGCTCGCGCACAGCGCACGAACGTCCGAGGGCGCTGCTCCGTGGCTCTCTTGTCCATCCTGCTCAACTGCATGGACCCTGCCGTCCCTGGTCGTGCAGTTGCAGCTCGCGATTCGTGCTCACATTGCACGGTATTACGAAGGCGTACAGACATGCACAGAACCGTCATGCCGTGCCTCATCGACCATGACGGGCGTGTATAGTGGGCGCTGTGTCGTGCCAGGGTGCCGCGGCAAAGTCCTCGCACAGTACCCGGACAAGGCGCTGTACACGCAGCTGTGTTACTACGCGTACCTGTTTGATTCGACGCAGGCTATGGCAGAGACAAGTGAAGCAGCACAGCATCTGCGTCTGCGAGACACCATCGATGCACGACGTGCCGACCTGGATGTATTGTATGCGACAGTGCAGCAGTACCTGGCGCGGAACGCCCGGCGGTTCGTCGGGCTGGATAAACTGTTTTCATTCATGCGTATGTAGATCTTTCGTACAAAGTAATGACTCGAGGCCGGGTATCTCGTAAGGCAGCGTAGCACGCCCCAGGGTATTTGACCGTAAGAGAGAGTCGATAGCATCGCGCTTTACCGAGCGGTAAATATCGAGCTCAAATGCAATGTCCGGGTCTGACGACATGGGTGGCAATGGCTTCGGCAGGGGCGGCGGTGGTGGTCGTGGCGGCGGTGCCTTTCGCTGCCAATCCACGTCCTTCCTCAACATAGCTTCGTTCCTGTCCTCCTCATCAACGTCGCGCCAGTCATCCGACATAGAAAGTGCCTCTCGTTCCTTCTCGCTCATAAACGAGCCAAACTTGAGCTGTCTGTGAAGCGCACGGAGCGAGCCCCGATCTTTAATCACCCGAATCTTGTCATTTGCACGTCCCAGGTAGATCTCGTCTTGGTCCTCCAAGTGTGCGTCCTTGAATCGCTCATAGATACTTTCCCACTTGAGGCGCAGTCGCTCCGCCGACTCGAAGCGTGCCAGCTCTAGAGAACCAGCATCCTCGTCATCTGCCTCTGGCGCCTGGACCAGTGGGAACTGGGGGCGTGGCCGCGGTGGAAACGTCAGTGGTCGATCGCTTCCAAACACAGGCTTGCGTCGCGGTGGTGACGGCGGAAGCGATGGTACCGACCGGCTTGTGCCTAGCCCTAGCGACTGCTGCAGAAACGCATTGTCGCATGGCTGAGACATGCTCGATGGAGAACGAACGCGCAACGCGTCGAGGCTGCAGTAACAATGGTTTACACGCTCGTCGGCCGACGCCCACCACTCGACCAACTTTTCTGGTCAGAGCGCGCGACCTGTTGTCTCCACCAACGTCGCGAACGTCTCGTTCCCTGCTTTGGTGTGGTGTCGCATCGCTTTGCGCTGCTCGTGATGCGCAAAGAACGAAGAGAGGTGCTGAGTGTGGTATGTGGACACTTGCACTCATGTCAGTTGCAACGACTGCTGGCCATGTGCCATGTCTACGTGTACTTGCTGGATGGGCTCCTCATCCTGCTTATAGTACGGATGCTGCTGTTATTTGTACGTGCTTTTGCTTGTGTGGGTCCTAACGCCTAAGCGGTTTTGTACGTGTAGATTCGAGGGCTCACTCAGTGCGCCCGTATTTGCTCCCGACGCATCGCCCTATTCAGTCGCACCTGCAATTCGTCACAGGATTTCAACTGTTTTGTGGCGTGGTGCAATGCCTCTCCGACACGAATCCGTCCCGACATCGTCTCATGTTTGATTTTATCGGTCAAGGTATGCTCTGCGTGCACTCCCAGCCGACCTTTTCGCTTACACCACCACAGACTACATTGTATCTAAATGGCACTTGCTATACCTTGATGCGGTCATCTGGTTCCTGCATGTGATCCTGCTATCTATTTCCTATGAGGAGTCTGTTCGTTTGATTGATCCAGATCATGTAAATATGCTGAACATTACCCCGGAGGAGCGGAATGTTGCGGCCCATATCATGGCGTCTTGCACTGGAGAGCGTGGACATGTGCCAGACAACGATGCCGAACCATTGCTTCCTTCGACCAACACAACGAAATCGTGCTATTCCGTGTTACCACCAATTTCGGAGCCTGTCCTTGTAGTACGATGGAGTGAGCTATGGCGCAGACATGATACCAACGACGACAATGTATCAACACCCCCGCTCTAATTGGCCCGTATCATGAACGAACGACATTCCCATTCGACTCTCCGCGCGCACATCACCCGCATCGTGTTTCCATGCATAATAATATACCCACATACCCTGTGAATCCAAGCCTCTATGAATGTAGGAATGCTTCAAAACAGACATATCAACTTTTCGATATGGCCGATCTGCACAAACCCTTCGTCTTCCCTGCTAGTTTAAGTACACTGCTCATGCACAGGAGCAGAGACTAGATAATGAACAGGGTGTTGCAGCCCACAATGTCTTGTGTATGTTCTCAAGCGAGGACAGCTGCCGCGCTTGGACGCAATCCAGCAAGCACGCATATGCACACACACTCTCTTGTCCCTCTCACATAAACAGACACACATTTCTCCGTACACAACGACACGGGATCACAGATTTCCAAAGAATCGTGTGCATTCCTACACACAGGACACGCCAACAGCCATGCGCCAGCGCACTCATGGCCAGCACTCAGCATGGACATGCATTTTCAGTTCACTCTAACGTGATATGAGAATCATGGTTTCTAGCAAGGCATCGATAGGTATTATCATACATGCCATTCGTAGCCACCCACGAAATAGACATTTTAGACTGACGTTAGATACACTAAGAGCCAATGCTTCGTTCAACTTACTGTTGCTTGGGTACAGGAGCACACGCACCGAGGCGCCAAATGCAGCCGGGGGAATGTTGTTGCGGAACTTCGAGCGCACAACACCGTTGTTGCCGTGCGTCCGGGTAACACGACCCCAGATCACACGGTACTTCTGGCCACGGGTCTCGTTAGGGGCCTTGTAGATGTAGGCAATACGCTGCCGGTTAGAACATACTCTGTCCAAGAAAGTCCTTCCCCGATCTCATACATACCTTGCCAAGGTAGAACTGGGCGTCCTTGGTGTTTTCGACACCCTCAATCTTGACCAACGTCACGTTGGGGTGCATCGTGCGCTTGCCGCGCCTGTGACTCATGATCCTGCCCTTGCTGTAAAGACGCGTCTACGACAAGTTAGCATGCCATTCACAAGCACACTCATACAGCAAAAGTGCGCGATAACCACAAAGCCTAGTGTAGGCACGCAGCACACACTCTATGCTGCTTAACCACGTACCATCTTTCTGCTTCCAAGGAGGTGGTGAGGATCGATTGCTTGGACGACGACATTGTCCTCAGGGCACCGAGATGAAATACACGTGACATGAATCTAGAACTATAGTATCGTCATCACGTGCTCTGGAATGAACGTGTGGAGGGAAGTAGGCGGCGTCGCCATCAAATGTACGAACAGCTGGAGGTGAGTTGGAGGGACCCAGCTCAAGTCCCATTCGAGTGGGTGGGGCCTGTGCGTGAAACAAAAATAAAAAATTTGGTGCGCAACAAAAAGTCCGTGAGCTTTGCGGTACGCATCTTATCCACCTGGCACGGCTCTCGGTGAGGTAACATGGGGCAAATTCATCGCAAAAAACGCAATCACCATGCACGTCGAGGTATGTCATGGTAATAAAATGATGTAAATCACTCGTAACGCAAGCTAACTGTCCATTAGATGTATCACGAGCGGCTCGAACTCGAGCGCGCAAACTCGATTACGATCAACGTCATGAGAATGCTACAGACGAAGCGAAGCGGCAATCGTTAGAAGCTCCTACTGAGCTGGACCCTGAAAAGGCCGGTCTCGGCATGTTTTATTGTGTGGAGTGTGACCGACATTTTCCCAACATGAATGACCGAAACGCACACGTTGCTAGCAAGCAGCATAAACGTATTGCTAAAAAAGTGTTGACAGAAAAGCCCTACACCCATGAAGAGGCACTTCGTGGCGCTGGCATTGGTGTCGATCATCGCCAACGCAATTCTGACAAGATCGAAACGGAGCTGTAACTTATACCCCACCCTCCAAGTGATTGTACTTTTTTAACTATGTCTATCATGCAATAGCATGTCTCTGTATTGTGCAAACCATGTGAATAATGTACGAATAAATACAGGTCTCTGCGTGCGTGCGTCTTCTACTGCCATACCCAGGCGCTGATGAGCTAACGCCTCTGGGACGTGTGCTCGGGTCACGTGCTCTATCGTACCCCACCCTGAAGCGAGCCTAGGCTCGACGGACTTGCATAAGTCTTGGCAATCGGTTATAGTACAAAACGCACAGATCGCCTTCGTCCATTTGCGTCTATTGTATGCCGGGTAAACACGCTGTTGTCGTAGGTGCAGGTGGTACGTAAATCCATACGCATCGATCTAATTTCTCTAGTTCTTGGTCTCACCAGTGCTAGGTACTTGCGCGAGAAAGGTTACACTGTCACGATTCTAGCTCGTGAGCTCCCTCACGATACCACGTCCCAATCCTTCGCCTCTCCATGGGCTGGTGCAAACTGGTGCTCATTTGCGCGTGGCAACGAAAATGAGAAACGTCGCGACGCTTACACGTACAAGCAGTTCCAGGAACTAGCCAAGGAGCTACCCGAGGATATGCTTGCATTTATGCCTTTTACATGTTATGACGTGAAACCGAACGACAGTGAGACGTACTGGTTCCACAAGGAATGTGGTGGCGTACGTATGCATTGACTTACCATAAAGATACAAGAATCCTTTGTGAGACACCCAGCCACAAAAGAAGCACCGTATGCGTACAAATTCCGATCCCTAACACTGGATGCACCGAGATACTTGCACTGGCTTGCAGCGCAGCTTAGGGAAACTGATTCACGCAAGCCACCAGCGAGACTCATTCGTGTGTCTACACTACCCTCTTTGCAGTCCGCTGCTGCCTTGGTTCCGGACGCGAGCCTTGTTGTGAATGCCACAGGGTTAGGAAGTCAGGATATGCCGGAGGCGTCAGAATCACTCGCATATCCTATTCGGGGACAGACGGTACTGGTGCATGCACCACGCTTCCGTGACATGGATACGGCTCATTGTATAAGCAAGATTGGCTCAGGCGGTGCATCTTACGTCATTCCTCGTGCACGGAGTGGATTCGTCATTTTGGGCGGCACGTTCCATGCGCGAGTGTCAAACCCCCTCACTCCTGACCCTGCTGTGACAGAGCGTATTTTAAAGGATGCCGTCCTCCTGGCACCTGAACTTCTGCCAGAGAACGTGGACGCACATGATCCGAATGCGTGGAAATCCGTCGAGGTCGTGGGAGTGAATATCGGCGTCAGACCTGCGCGTGAGGGTGGGGCTCGTGTCGAACTTGACTCCAAGCCAGTCTACGTCGGCCATCGCCCAGTGGGTGTTATTCACGCGTATGGTATAGGTATGTGTATTTCCGTATTCAGCCAGAAACCTTTCTTACATCTTCTACAGGACCGGCGGGCTACCAAGCAAGTCACGGTATAGCCGCTGAAGTATGTGACTTGGCTGAAAAATGGGAGAGTATCTGCTCTTCTGATGCTGGCGCTCGGGCCAAGCTATAAGCCGCACCGCGTGCAGACTTGACGTCGAAAACAATCGTTGCAAACAAGGGTTTTCCAACCATGTCAGGCCAGAGCCTTGCGAACGCGCGCGTTAGGTTGTTGTTAGTCACGTGCAAAACATTTTTTTTTCTGCCGTCGTGGAAGACTTTAAAAAGGGCCACAGGCTAATGATAGCGTCTTCCTTTACCGCTCCGGTGTGCAGAGGGGTCCCTCGTAGGAACTCTCGCACACATTCCACTGATGGGATGCGCCAGCTGTATGGCACTCGCGAGCCTTAGCGGGCAAGTGAGATTGTGCGTAGACCGGTTGGCGGATGCGGAAAACGACTAGCCTACAGAGGCCTTGCTTGCTCTGCCCTCTTGCCTGTTCATAAGAAAGATCAAGTTCACGTTTGCAGGATGGGAGTCTGCTATTGATCGCCCGTTTGGTGCTGGTCTGGCAGCTCTTGTCTGAGTGTCTTGGAGCACTGCTTGTGAGTCGGAGTGGGTATCACCAAGGGTATCTGTAGGGTTCTAGGGCACCCTAATTTCATGGCCTAGGGAAGAGCTGCTATGCGGCTATGTTCTGTCGGGTCACAACCTAGGGCTGTCACAAGTCAGTCAGGTCGAACAGGTCAATTGTGCTTGTCTCTATGGTAATTTTAGATGTCGATATGCATAATATAGGTTGTCAGCAGAAACAGAAACAAACAATAGTGCAACGTGCAGACCTGTATCGGCGATGCATATTATGTAGCCAGACGAGCTGCAGTAGCGTCGCGCTTTGCCTTGAGCAGAGCCAATTTCTCCTCCTTCGAGGCGTCGTAGCTGACATGGAACTGGTTAAACGGATTCTCGCGAGACTTTTGGAAGCTCTTGAACAACGCTTCTTGGTACTGCTGGAAGCGTAGACCCGGCCGTTCTTCCTTCAGCTTTGGCAATTCCCGCTCCTTGTACGCTTCAAAGGCTGCCTTGAATCGTCGCTCAGGGTGCTTCTCAATACTTCCAGCGGCTGCGCCACGGCTGGCCTTATCTGACCTTTCATTCACCAGTTCCATGGCATCGAGAGCATCATCGAGACTGGTGGCATTGAATGCGGCAATTTGCATGTCAAGATCGTCCAATTCACTGCTGCGGCCTGCACCTTTACCTCCGCCTCCGGCAGATCGGCCACCCCCGATTTTGCCGCCAGTGCCCTTGGTCTTGCCGGGAGTGTTGGCATCGTCTTCAGCCTTCAGACGATCAAGCTCCGCCTTTTTCCGTGCCTTCTCAGCAGCCTTCTCATTCCGCGCATCAGCGGCCGACTTGCCCTTAGCACCTTGCTGCCACTTAGCTTCTTCCGCGGCTTCGGCTGCAGCTTCAGCTTCGGCTGCCTTGCGCTCGGCAGCTTCGGCCTTACGCGCACGGCCCGCAACGGCTTTTGCATTCACTTCCTGTTAGCAGACTAATTCGTCGTTAATTCTTCGCGTACTTTTAGGCGCCATGCTGCTGTTGTTCGATGGCTGGTTTAGATGGAGAAGCCTAGATGTGACTCGACCCCATCTTTTGGTCATTGATCGGCCGTGCACTCAATGACTAGGACAAACGTGTGTGAATATGCAATTATTTTTGTGTCAAGGTGGCAAAATGTGCTGTTGGCTGGACAGGCAGTGGGAAACGCCGCCTGGAGATTTGTAGGCGCATTGGCAGCCATCGCGAATTGATTTGCTCGTGCACAAACCATACATATATGGCTTCGGCACTGAAGGGAGTCATTGATGAATCATCTGCAGCTGCCGAGCCCGTCAAGCAAGCACGGTTCATATTAGCGCGTATTCAACAGCTGAATGTTCTTCGTGAGAAGCCACGATCAACATGGGATCTTGGAGCCTTGAATGCAGAAGATCACCACGCTTTGATACGCGCCGCCAATGATGCAGAGGGTGTAGCAGTGGTCGATGGGCAGGTGGCAAAATTGAAAGAGCGTATAACTGAGCTCAAGTTTCAGTTCGGTGAGCAGATGAAGCATGCTTTCCAGGCATCCATGCAAAGCATGTTCCCCTCAACGGATAATGTAGCAGCATCAAGCGGTCGGATCAACGAAGAGCGTCAGGTCCTCAATGAAGAAGGGCTCCCATTCGTCGACCCACTTGAATCGCTTCCTGACTCACCGCCTCAGACGCCACGATGGGATACTGAGCAACCACCGCCCCCCACAGGCAATGTATTAGGACGCGTGCCTGGACATATTGTGCCATTTGACCCCTCATTACAAGGCGATGAGCGGAAAAAATGGATGAACTCTGTGATGGATCAGCTCGAAGAAGAGGAGCGAGCAGAACAGGCAAAGTTGGATGAACAGCAACAACAAAGGCAAGAGACCAATCGGTCGGCTCTTAAGCTGCGGCGTGGGTTCCTTCAGTCAGATGCGCATCGACCAAAGAAACACGTCCGAATTGCAGCGCCCAGTGATGACAGCGATGAATCGGAACCTGTTAGTAAGGCCAAGAAAGTGCCGCCTGGAATGGACCCCGAGGATGTCGGTGTACAGGAAGAAGCCGCACGGATCGTGGAGCTTTTAGGGCCTGAGGTGATCCAGGGTCATCCCAATGCGGAGCGAATTTTTGCCGAGATGGAGGCCTCTCACCCAAAAGTCATTCAGAAACCTGCTCCAGCACCTTCGTCGGATGCGTCAAAGCCAGCTATCGGTGAAACGGTCCTTGAACGATCAGCCGAGGCAGAGACAAAGCGAACACCATCAGTAGGAGCAAAGCGGAAGCCTAGTGCATTCAAGCAGCGCCAACAATTGCAGAAGCAAGCTCAGGAACAGATACCCACAGCGCCGACAGTGTCGCAAGGCATTTCGGCAATTGAACGTGCTGGGCGAGTCGAGGACGAATTGGGCCAAGAGCGGAGTAAGCAAGGTCTTCCACCACGCGTTCCACATGCGAGGCCAACAAAAGCTTATGCTGCTAAATTAGCACAGCGTGCAGTGCAGGCATCCGAGCAAAAGGACGACATTGATGACGAAATAGTCGAAAAGCCTGGTCGACGGGTCCGTTTCGGAGGTGAGGAAGTTTTGAATAACGATGAAAGCGAGCAGCCTATGGATCAAGATGAGGAGGAAGAGGAGGACCATCACGATGAGTCAGACGAGCTCGATCTGGACGATGACTACGATGCTGACATGTGGGAGTCAGAAGACGAATCGCTTTGGGATAGTGATGACCAGTACGGTGCAGAGGACCTTGAAGCACTCAAGCCAACGATGCAAGGACATCCGGGCGACGAGTATTGGACAGAAGAACTAGCTCGGGAGTATGCAGAAGCGAAAGCACGTCTTTCGTTGCATCCTCGTATGCCGCAAAGTGCCCATGATGATCATGGTGATGCACAGGAGTCGTATGGCATCGCACCGCTGTCAGCGAGCGTGTCTGATTCGCACTCACATCCATCATCACAAGAACGCCCACGGGTCTCGCGATTCAAGGCCGCTCGAATGATGGGGGAGTCCGTGCCAGATCCAAACGGACACTACCACTATCCCTCGGCGGAAGTACCGGCAGCCGAAGTGGCCGGGCATGAATTGACACATACACTGCATGAGTCAAATGTTTCACAAAACTCGCATGGTTCGCAGCCCATCATGGTGCTCCCGTCCCTCGCCCCAGTACGATTTCCACGGCCAGTGTCAGACCAACGCGAAGGTTCAGGCTTGGGCTTCGATCTTGACGGCGAAAGTGACGAAGATGACGAGCGCTTGCACGCGTTAATGCGAGCAAGACTCTCTATGCATGACGAGGAAGAAAATGGCCTGGGATCTACACAACCGCCCCCACGAGCATCTCAACGACCGCCCCATGTGGGGCATGCGAAATAGACGTATACAGATACCCACTTCTTTTATCCTATTTTACGCCTAGCACTGCACAAAAAAAGACGCTATGACAACGATGGATGCATAGCCAGCGGTTCATATCCTTGGCGGAGCAGTTCCTTTTCGCGTTCTAGCGCATTGAGATCAATCTTGTCAAAGAGACGAGATCGAGGCTCGCTGGGTGGTCTTGGAAGTTGTTCGTGTGCTTGGAGAACGACTCCGACGTATCGACGCTCACGTTTCTTTGAAGAGGGATGAGGTCGTACAGATTCACAGTTTTTTGCATGCACTGTTGTCCGTTCAGGCAAGCGCAACGGAAGACCACGTAGTGATTGAGCTGGAGGTTTGGGACCATCAGGAGGAAGTGGCTTGTAGAAATGCACAAAGCCTGGCACTGTAGCATAGAGTGTATGATCACGGCCCATGCGCACATGCTCGCCAGGATGCCACTCTGTGCCACGTTGGCGTACGATGATATTGCCCGGCACAACGGCGGTAGAACCAGCCCGCTTTACACCGAGACGGCGACCAGCACTGTTTCGGTTGTTCTTTGTCGTACCGCCACCACGTTTCGCCGAGTTTCGTGTCTGAACCGAGCCACCAAATGCAAATGTCGGGAGGGCTGTAAGAGTAGTGCCAGCCAAACTAGTCCGAGTGAGTGCTACGGACGGTAGTAAAGCTGTCTGCACAGGCGAAGCGACGCGCAACGATGCACTTTGCACGGCACTAAGTGCGCCGTGAAATAGAAATGGGCGCATCACGCAGTGTTATTGTGTAGGAAGACAATTGACCAAGAACAAGAAGAACAAACGAACGATGTCGCCAGTGTATTTCTAAGCACTTCTGACCAGTCAGTCTGCGCTAGACTTCGCCCTCAGCGCTCAAGGTTCACAACAAGGGGCCTGAGGCGCGAACCTGAGTTGAGGCCTATCTTACTGCGCCTGGATGACTGGAAATATGTGAGTGAGAGGCAGGTCATCGTCACGTGACAGATGCACAACGAAGGCTTCGTCGCCACCTCCCAAGATGGGATTGAGAAAGTTCTTGTTTCGACCTTGGTGACAAGCATTCGTGTGAAGCTAGCCGCCACAGTATGGTCTGGCCATTTTCCTCCACGACGAATGAGAGCCAGCAGCCCGCGGCTACGCAAACTGCAGCATCACATTCTGGGGATGCAACTGAATACCTTCGCACGCATTCGTTCGACAAGAGCTCTGGCGGCATGTCGACAACGACGCCTGAGGATGCGCCAACGGCAGCAGGACTGCTGCGTAACACGGCGTTGGACCCTGCCAGGTTACACCCATTTGCAGATATTAAGGATGACCTAGAGTACCTGGATATTGAAGACGACAGGCCCAACACGATTCAGGGCGCACGCACGGCACTCCCATCGCGTGGCTGGAGTGACGATCTTTGCTACGGTACTGGCACGACATATCTGGGTGGCTTGTCTGTAGGAGCTCTGATTGGATTGCGTGAAGGATTGACCCGTCCCCTTGGCATTGATTCGCCGACATTCCGTCTGCGCATGAATGCTATACTAAACCAGGTCACACGCCGCGGCACGTTCCTTGGCAACAGTGCAGGTGTGATCGCTCTGACGTACAATATCTTTGACGCAACTATTGATGCGGTGCGTGGCGAGCATGATATCTATGGCAGTGTGGCATCTGGCGCACTGAGTGGGGCCTTATTCCGTTGCACATGTACGTTGCTAATTTTTTGCGCGTTGCAAAAGAACTTCCACATCAATCTTTTCGGCATGTTACTGACGCTAAAACAACAGCGGGTCCACGAGCTATGCTTGTGTCGAGCACTATCATGATGGGTGTCGCCGCGACCTGGACGATGGCGAAGAAAGCTTTCTTGTAGGATGAAAGAAAAGAGTATACTTCCTTTAGGGACGCACGCTGAGCTTGGAAAACAGTTGGAAAAGGCTCGCACTTGACTTAGGGTATTGACCCTGAGCAAGATTTTCCACAATAGGCACAAAGTCCGGACGCGTCTTCACTTCCTCCCAGTGCTGGGTAATGAAGTCGAGATGGACTCGCTGCACGTCGCTAAAGCGATCGCCAAATGGCGAGAGCAAATCAGCGAGCACAGAGCGGACTGATAAGTTCATGGAAATATGCTCGAAGGCCCGGACAGCCAGGTCGTGAAGATCGAGCTGCTTGCCCAGGCAGTACGCTGCTTTGTTCGAGAAAGCAGGTGGCCATAATGCAGGGTTTTGCTTTGAGCCGTTGCCGAGGTGGCTTAGTGCCTCCTCGTGCAGTGAATTCTTGTGTCCGTGTGGCGGCATGTGGGGAATGGAAACAAAGTGGACCTGATTTGTGTACATATAGAACAATAACGCTTGTAGCGTGCGCGGCGATACACCTTTGACCAAGACGCGACGCACACCTGGCATACGTGGGGGCATAGGCGCAGGGCGAATACGGGCAGAATCACGCTGAGGCTGGGATGACGCGATAGAAGCACCTCCAGGGCGTGCAGAACCTGTCTGACGCGCACGAGGCGTCACTGCACCGAGTGGCACAGGCGCAGGCGTCTTGTCCACCTGCCCGGGGGGGGACTGGGTTGTAGCAAGAATCGGCAAAGGCTTTGCCACGGGGGCAGTCTCAGGATGAGAGGGGGAGAGTTGATTCAAACGAGTCCCGCCGACCTCTTCATGGGGCGGTGGTTCATCAGAATCCTTCTTCTTTCTTAAATTCTTAAAGAAAGATGCACCACCGCGGAATTCAAGACCGCGACGGGAAGATGGGGTGAACGCTGACGTTGGTATTGCTGACGTGGGTGCCGGGTCCTTCGGAAGCGGACCGTTCAAAGAGGATTCAGATGAAAGCGTATGAAGACTCGGGCCCAGAGGTGTAGTTGGCGAATTTCCCAGCATGGACGAGGGGATATTCGAGCCACTCTTTCCAAGAGGTCCCTGTCCCAGGCCACGCGCAATGCCAGGTGACGGCGGATCCAGCGTGCTAGTAGATGGAGGGCCGCGTGCTCTGGGCATAGAAATGATCGACTCTTCCTCAATTGTATCATCATCATCGTCTGTTTCAGCATCCTCGAACTCTTCCTCCCCCACAGCACTAGGTGCAAGACTAGTGGACACGGACGATGTGTCACTAAGAGTTACCGCATCTGACTGACTCGGAAGGTAATAGCTCTCCATAGAATCCAGGCTGATGTTGCCGTGCTTCTGGATCACTGCATGTCAGATTCATATGAAAATGGAAACATACTCTTAAACAATACTGGACACGACTGCTTGATCACATGCGAGTGACCAAAAAGCGATTCATCCTTGCCCTGGTGGCGAACAATAAACTCTGTGTCGAAGAACGGAGTGCCACAAATGCTGGCAGAAATAGCGTCTAGCGCTACATAGCTCACAGACGCCAACTTGACTTCAGAACTCCGTTGAGGGTGCAACATGCCCTTGCTCTTAGATCCTCGCGGCTGCATGCGTGGCTGAAAGGTAAGGAAGTTGATCTAAGTGTTCCCAACACATCAGTTGCCGGCCTGGGATTTGTTTGGTCAGCGCGACGACATGTCTGGCACGCGGAACGTACGCGCGTGAATCTCATCAGAGCCAATGATCTTCCATCCTCTCAGGTATGCGAAATCGCTCCTCATCGACCTCCACACCCCAACCCCATACCTATCATCAATGGTGTTGGGATTCGCCAATGCGCCGCTGACGAAAGGTACTGCCTATTGTGATACTAACGGTAGTGGCCATTGCATCCTTTTGTTTAGGCTCATTATTTGTATCGCTGCTAGATGCGAAGGTGTACTTACCTTTGCGGCTCGACCCACACATATTGGTCTATCGCCAGGTATGTGCTTCTACGACTTATCTGTGATTCTCCTTAGTATTGGCAAGCTATTCTATATCATGTGGCATTCACGAACAGTTCTGAGCTTTTCTTAGGCTCTCTCATCCTTTATCATGGAGCTCGTCAGGTCGAGCGTGCTACAGGCTCACGAAAATTCGCCGTACGTACGAGTACCCAGACGAATTGCTTCTGACAAAAAAAAAATCTTGCTTTAGGTTTTTCTCGGATGCATGGCTCTAATGCATTCTGTCTTATCACTAGTATATGCGTTTGCGATCACGAATGCTGTACACCTCCTCTCTTCCTCCACAACTTATGCATTCTCTGAGCAATTTCGTTCAGGCTATCTGCCAGCCGGACCTTTTGGCATCCTGGGGGCGTTAGTGTATCAGTACTATGCATTATGTCCTCCGCTTTGGACAATTGGGGTTCTTGATGCGGAAATGACTGACAGAATGCTAGTCGGCATTCCGATGATCCTTGTACGTGGCAGCATGCGCACTGACCACTTTTTTCTAATGACAGCTTGCGACATCTCAACCGCCATTTTCCTGCTTCTCTGTTCTGCTTGGTCTACTCGCATCGAGGATGTATTCTCTCACATGGCCGCTACAAGTCCCTGTGCGCATCGCCGGAACTGTTCAGCGCGCTTGTCGACCTCTTATTGGTACCGATTCCCTACCTATGCGTGCATCGCATGCACAGTATCGCGAAAGTCGATCAAGGCGTTGAGATCGCGTGATCACGTGCTTCCTTGACACATATCCGTGTTGGGCTCCACCACCAAGAGACGCGAGTCAGAGTTGATCAACTACCGGATTTGGTCTGTGAGCGTGTCAGAAGTGACGGAGATATCATCATGCTATGTTTGTGCCAGAAGCACTTCGTACACGATTTTGGCCCAAATTCTCTGATAGAGCGCAAGATCGCAAGTATATACCAGCGCATGTACAATATGTGATGATCTTTTCGCCTGTGTTGACTGAACATTTAGGAGCTGAGGACCCTGGGCGACTCATAGGTCAGCAACTATTTTATACGAGCATGGAGAATGCGGTCTCGAAAGTCCAGACGGTCCGGGAGATTGCCCTAGCAAATGCGCTGATCGACTTTTCAACGTCGATGCAGCACCACTGCGGGCAAGAGTCGGAAGAACTGCGAAAGTTGGCTGTACAGTCAGCTGAACGAAGACTGTACTTAGTGGAAGTCTTTCCTGATATGTGGCTTCATGCTTCCGTGGCATTAGCGCGCTGGAATTTGAAAAACGACGGCGACAAGCTTATGCCATGGCTCGTGGATGCCTGGATGCATCAACAGATGGAGGATGCTTGGCATGGCTGGCGCCTTCAGTACGGACCACCGCATGTGCTGTTTCTTGACCAAGGTCGAGAAGTCCTCGAGAAATGTTTGGAGTCTTACTTCTCAAAATGGACATGGCAATGGAATGTGGACGTGCAATATGCGCCTGTTCTACGTGCATCTGAGCCGGCCAGTGTCAAGTCAGGCTTGGTAGGTGAAACGTTGCCGACTCTTGAGGCTGTTGGAGATGTTTCCATGAACGAGCTAGCTCCCCTATTAGCACAGTTTGCTGCTGAGGGAAGCACGATTGATACTGCTCCACCTATGGACGTCATGCTTTTGTATGACGATAAAATGCTATGGCCTAGGCCACATAGTCAAACAGCGGCTCACACAGACCTTCTTAGTCCGCCAGATCGACGGCAGGTGGCGCGCTATGTTCTGGAACGACTTGTTGGGTTGACATCCGCACGAGCGAAAGCGGACATGGCTTTTGCCAAACGGACCAAGAAGCCCAATTCCACTCATCCGTCTGGAAGCCAAGGCATAATGAACGACCTTTCTTTTATGGCCAACATGTTGGGTGATTTACCTTCCTTCATGAGCCTAGATTCCATGTGGCACAGCTCCGATCCAGCCGCATCGATGTCGGCGTCTGGTCCATCTCACGACACAGCACCGGCTCCCCCAGCTG
The DNA here is from genome assembly GCF_000181695.2 of Malassezia globosa CBS 7966. Taxonomy (NCBI): domain Eukaryota; kingdom Fungi; phylum Basidiomycota; class Malasseziomycetes; order Malasseziales; family Malasseziaceae; genus Malassezia; species Malassezia globosa. The sequence goes on along the minus strand of NW_001849855.1, from coordinate 49,390 downwards.
AGTCTCCATATGCACCAGAAGAGCAAATTCTAAACTATGCAAAATCCCCAGCTGATGATCAGAAGACAGCAAAGCTCCCGCGTTTGTCGCCACGAATATACCCCGTACAAGCAAATGAGTCTGTGACTATGCCTGCGTCATCATCCATGCCAAAGACGAAAGGCACAAGCTCTGCCTTCCAGGCATTCCATGAGCGCTTAGAACAGGCGTTAGGACAACATGATTTATCAACAGAAACGAATGGCATTACAGTGCCCCCTTCCGATGATGCAGCGCGACAGCTCGAAGAGATCACACAGACTTTTGCGAAATCGTCAGCTCCGACTCGACGGCGTGCACGTTTGCAACGGCATGAATCTGATAACATGCGCGACACGTCTCGCCGTGCTACGTCTTGGTATGCATCGCATCAGGCAACAGGGACTATGCCAGACGTGAATGAACTTCATGACTACTCTATGGATGGTTGGGGTCCAGAAACGCCAGCTCCGTGGCGCCATGCAAGTCTGCACGTGAATGCCCAAGATGCAGAACCATTGACAACAACACCAACAACAAATTCATCCGTAATCGACATCGTGTATATGACAAGACAGCTACTTACGGTTGTATTGGTGTGGCGACAAGATCAGATCCAAGCTGGTGAGCATGGTGTATGGCAGCTACCTGCTTGGGACTTGCTTCGTCGTGTTCAGCGTATACTAAACGATGCGCGTCGGCGAGCGGATGGGAAAGAAACGCCTGCCACAAGTTTTCTTCACGTGGATGCAACATCAGCATTGTGCATCAATGAGCTAACAGGGCCTCAACATAAGCACCAAAAGACTTTCCCCTCCGCCGCTGCTACTGCTGTCCCTGTCCCCTTGTCATCAGGCACAGAAGCCCAACTGCTCACAGCCAAGGATTGGATGAAATGTCATGGCATACGAGAGACTCTTGCGCACGCAGACAACCATTCCTTTTGGGTAGCATCACGCGCATCTCAAGACGGCATGTCCAGCACATTCATGACACTGGAGGGCGACGCACAGCGGCGGTATGGCGTTTCTGAATGCGACCATCAACTTCGCCGCTTGGCAGCGCAGCATAGCGAGTTTGGCCTTTAGGAATGCTGCTTAAGGTGCGCACGAAGCTTGGAGAGCCACGTGTCCTTGAGCTTCATCGGACCTTGACCCGCGACACAGAAACGGTACATGTCGTTGCGCTCGTAGGACGTAGGGATCAAACGCGCGTCAGTAAAAGCGACAGAGCCGAGGATGTCTTCCGTATGTGTCGTTCGGCCAGGCATAACTTCGCTACGCATGTCGCCTAAATGCGCCCATCCGTCGCCCCTCAAGTAAGCTTCCGTGCGCAGTTGCTCGTCGTCGGCAATAGCCTCTTTAAGCGCGTCGTGCAATGCGTTCCAGAATGCGGCATTCATTTGCGACGCATCTGGGTTGTCACGCAAAAACTGACTTGGATTTCCTGTCACTTCCGAGAGAATGCCAATTACTTCGGGACTTGACTCAGACGATGGTGTCCGCTCGAGCAGAGACAGGGCCCACTTGGACTCTGAAAGCGGATGGTAGTACAGCCCTGTCTCCCTATCTGGATCTCTGTGCATCTGCGCATACATTCTTACAAAGGCAGAGGATCCAATGCGAGACCTATGCGCAATGCGCAGGGCAGGAATAGCAGCACGGCTTGGCCATAGCATGACTGTGAAGACACAGCACGAAATACTGGGAGAACAAGAACTCAGATTGGCATGTGCGCGAAAGAATCGATTTTTTGGCCCGCGAGACCCTTCGGGGAACTTCCGCGAGCAAATAAGCCACGCCAACGGGCATCAATGTGTGGAGGTGGCGGATGCCCGCCCACCCTCTGATGGCCCCACGTAATACTGCTTGCAAGAAAGGACGGACGCGTTGTGTGCAGCAGAGTGGTGAAATTTCCTACGTGAAAAGAGCCAACAATGACCACGCAGAACGAGGAAAAAGAGCATTTGCATGTGGGGATCATCGGTATGGGAGATATGGGCCGTCTGTATGCCACGCGACTGCGCGCGGCTGGATGGGTTCACGTCAACGTGTGTGATCGACCAGAGAAGTATGAATCGCTACGGGATGAATTGCAGGGTACCGGTCTAACTGTGTTGCGTGATGGCCATCACGTATCGCGACGGAGTGACTTTCTCATGTACTCGGTGGAAGCAGGAAACATCCACAAGGTGGTGGCTGAATACGGGCCATCGACGAAAGTAGGTGCTGTGGTCTCTGGCCAAACCAGTGTAAAGGCGCCAGAACGAGTTGCGTTCGAGACCTTCTTGCCGGAGGATGTATACATCGTATCTTGTCATTCGCTGCATGGCCCGCATGTTGATCCACGCGGGCAGCCGCTCATTTTGATTCAGCACCGCGCACCCGCTGACAAGCTCCATCTGGTCGAGCGCATCTTGGCATGCCTCGAGTCCCGCTATGTGTATATGAGCTATGAGGAGCATGACACCGTGACGGCGAACACACAAGCAGTCACACACGCAGCATTCCTGACAATGGGTACTGCCTGGGCGCAGCTCCAAGCATATCCATGGGTGACAGGCAAGAATCCAGGTGGCATGGAAACAGTGAAAATCTACCTGTGTCTGCGCATCTATGGCGCAAAGTGGCATGTATATGCGGGCCTCGCACTACTGAATCCAGAGGCGAGCGTACAAGTGACGCAGTACGCAGCGAGTGCGACAGCTCTATTCCAGCTTATGCTCGAGGGCAAATATGATGCGCTCGTGCAGCGCGTACTGAGTGCTCGGCGCAGTGTATTTGGCTGGCAAGACACGGAAGTGGGCACGAACCTGCCTGGTCGCTCGCGGATTCTTGTAAGCGATGAGATGTTGGACGAGTTTTATGTGATTGCAGAGCGGGTCAACAAAGGCGAGAAGAGCGCTGCGGAGGCTGAGCGGACTGTGCGTGAAGAAGCGCCACCAGCGAATTCGCATCTGTCGCTTCTTGCGATCGTCGACTGTTGGCACGTTCTGGGCATCGATCCGTACCGGCATCTGGAGCTCGCTGCCACACCTGTATTCCGCATGTGGATCGGTGTGACACAGAACTTGTTCCGCTCGCCAGATCGAGTCCTGGCAGCTTGCCGAGCGGCCGTTCACGATGTGCACTTCCGCGCCGATGACCTGGAGTTTGTCATTGCCGCTCGCGGGTGGGCACAGGCGGTGCAATTTGGGGACTTTGATGCGTATCAACGGCGTTTTGAAACGACTCGTGCATTTTTCATGCCTCGCCTTTCGGAGGCCAACAAAGTAGGAGTTAACATGCTCTCAGTCTTATCGTCACAGTCATGCTCGTAACACACGTCTATATTAATATACATTCCCAACACGAATACTTACAGCACTACTTCAATCACATTCCAGCGCGACTTGGCATTTCATCAAAAAGATGAAAGAAACTCAATTCATTCACATCCTAACAAAGCAAAACTTAAAAACATAGTGAATAAACGAATCCAACATCCTTCCCTAGCAAGATCCCAATTCGAAGAATAAACCGAACTTACAAAAAAATCTAACCCAATTTTATAGGCCCAAGACACTCATTACGCTTCCGCACAAGATGCATGGGAGCAGCAGGGACTTGAAGTAGGGTAGAATAAGGAGTTTGTTTGATTCTATGGGGACTGTAACGTTCCGCAAGAACAACACTATGTTGGCTCAGACATTTTCCCTTTATTAAAAGCGGATGCGCAGATTGTTCCGGCCATATATGCGCCATAGCGCGAGGTATGGATTGATTGGAACGTGCGCGCTCGTTTGCCCTAATCCCCCACATTGTAGAAACCGAAAAGCCTATTGGTCCAACAAAGAGGTACCCGTACCGTATCGCGTATAAGGGCTGTTGCACGTGTGGTGTAAGGTTCAAAACCAAATCGTGCTAAAAAAGGTGTGATTTCAAACTCACGCACGTGGGCACCTTCACAGGCAGATTGCTGCACAACCATTAGATCTTCTACGGTGGACTAAGATGAGAAGCAATAAACACGCTTCACCTGAGCAGAACGAACCCCCCCAACATCGATGCATAGACAAATGGAGGATTTGAGAACCCAGGATCGTACTTGCACGAGTGGGTGTTTTTATCACCAAAGTTATAAGGACCAGGAGGATAATCAGCATCCAGTGCCAAAGTATGATGTCATGATATGCGGTGGTATGTAAGGGTTGAGACTACCATTCTCCATGATCGGCTTACGCATTTATGCCTGATATAACAGCTGGTCCGGTTGGCTTGGTCACTGCGGCTCAACTTTTGCGAATTGGCCTCACAGTCAAGATTGTCGATAAAGCCAGCGCGGCGCTGAGTGTTGGTCGTGCTGACGCTATTCAGCCTCGAATTCTGGAAATTATGAAGCAACTGGGATTGATTGACGAGTTCCTGGGGTCAGGGCCGCGGATCGACCATACAATTTTTTACAAGGATGGGAAATTCATGGTCTTTCGCCGCAGCCACTCGAGCCAATCTGAATTCAAGTTTCTTCAGGTAATCGGCCAACCCGAAATAGAGCGAATCCTGATTCGCGATATTGAACGGTTTGGATGTCATATCGACCGATGTACGACTCTGAGTGGTTATTATCCAGTCGAACATGTGGATAGTGCCGGGATCAAGAGAGTGAACCTTAGATTTCATTTGGATGACGGTAGGGACAATCGCGGGGCTATATGCGACTCCACTTACCTGATTGGCTCTGATGGTGCCCACTCATTTGTGCGGGCAAGTCTCTCAATTCCATTTGATGGCATCGCAACTGGTCTTGTTTGGCAAATTGTTGATTGTGAATGGGAAACAAATTTCCCACACGCTTGGGTTTTCGGTTGTGTGCTTAATAGCACTCATGGAGGTGTTCTCATTATTCCCCGGGAGAATAACATGGCTCGTTTATACGTGAATGTCATTCCTGAAGACGGTCAAGCTACTGTGGATCGCTCTAAGGAGTCTGTGTCCACGGCTTTAGAACGAATTAGGAAGGTATTCCATCCTTACACCATCAAACCGAAAGGACCCATTGAGTGGTACACCATCTGGAGTATCAATGAACGAGTCGCCAGGGATTTTTGTGATCCTACTAACCGCATATTCCTGGCCGGGGATGCTGCGCATTGCCACAGTGCGGCTGGTGCTTATGGACTCAATACTGGGATCATGGACAGCCAAAATTTGGTTTGGAAACTTGCTCTAGATGCCTATGGTATTGCAAAACCAAACCTGTTATCGTCGTATCAGACGGAACGCCGCTTCACTGCCTTACGTATCGTGGAGGGATCAAGCCAATTTCTTCGCTTCCTCTGTAATCAACAAAGCACAAGCACATTTGCAAAGCAATTTCAGTTCAACGAAGATGAAAAGTTTGAAGCACCTGTGTTTGTGGCCGAAAACGAACCAGAGGGCATGGATCAAGACCAAGCATTTTTCGCTTGGTACGCCAAGACATATACTGGTCTCCTCACTGGCATGGACGTTGGTTATAAACCAAGCTTGCTTAACGCATGGCCGGCGGCTTGTAAAAAGCAGCGAGCTGACCAAATTGCAGAAACGTATCTGTCCTCTCCTATGAAAGATGTATGCAGTGAGGGGAGTGCTATTGTTCCTGGACACCCTATGGGAAATCCACTTGTTTTCTCTCAGTCGCGAAAACGGGTCCAGCGCCTATACGATGGCTTTCTTCCATCCCCTGCTTTCAATATCGTTATCTTTATTGGGTCATTTAGTGGGCTAATTCGAGAATCCGTTCTAGATGCCGTCGCTCACTTCGCCCGACCTGAAAGTTTTCGATTAAAATTCACGTCACAGCCTATTTTCAAATTACACCTGGTGACAACAAGGTGCAACAGCATGGATACACATCAATGTGTGACGATTCCGTTAGGTCTCACGTTCCAAAACAATGCATGCCAAGGAGATGATCCGGATTCTTGGATCAGTGTATATTTGGATGATAAGCCAGAGGCTGAAAGTGCTCACGCATTTTTTGGTATTGAATCTAATGACTCATTAGAGCAAGAACGCGTCATGGTCGTGCGTCCGGATCTTTGGCTTGGTACTAAGACAACACTTTCCAATTTCAAACAAGGCCTTGAATCGTATTTTGACGGGTTTCTACATTCTTGAAGAATTGAAAGAGCATGGTTCATATGTGATCTTTTTGGACCCTCGAGAGTACGTGTGCAGGGGCCCTTGACACAGAACATACCGATGCCCTCCAATCCTTGCACGCGCTCGACGGTCTTATAGTGCTGACAATAATCCATAGTTCTATCTGTATGGAGTCTGAATGGGAGATTTTATTGACACCATGCATCAACACACGATGTGGACTTTTATGGCTCCCGATTCTGGCTGAGACAATGTGCGGAACGCTTCTGATGCTTGCTAACACCGGATGTTAACATCGATAGGATTATGAATACGTACCTGAATTGGAAAGACGTGTGTGATTAACAAAGATGGATCCACCACGCCATTCTCTACGAGACGGATACAGTCTTCAAAACATGAATTTGATCGCATGACAAATCGAAGATCCACCTGTCGGTGGAGGAGCTCAGAAAAAGAGAGCTCATTCACTGGTGCGCCAATGCCCACTTGCACTAAACATCCACCTGCTTCAAGAACACCCAAGCAAGTATGTATGGGCATACTGTACCCCGTGCACTCGAATGCAACATCAGGCTTGATACCCTTGAACGCCTGTAATACCTTAGTGCTAGCTTCAGCCATGGATTGATTGGCGTCGACGTGAACAACGTTTTCGATATTTGCACCCAGCTGTTGAACTGCAAACTCTAAGCGCGATAGAGCAACATCCACAAGGATAATCGGGGTTGCTCCAGCAGCTCTCGCCAACAAGTAAATCATAAGGCCAATAGACCCTGCGCCGAATATACAAACAGACAAAAAAAAAATCAGTTACCCAATGCGTACCTGTCCAAGCTGTAAGTTGGCACGCCTAAGAGCAGAAAGGGCTATGCTCATAGGCTCAATCAAAGCACCGATACCCCAATCTGTTGTGTCCGATAATTTATGCAGCCACGTTGCAGGATGGACCACGTACTCAGCTAGCGTACCTGAAGATGTTACCGTTTGACTGTCCATGTTTCTTACCGTCATGTGGAGCTACACTCCTGAATTTCATCTTGGGACAAAGATTGTACGAGCCATTACGACATTGTCGGCAGTGTCCACAGGCAGTTCCAGGCTCGATTGCAACATGGTCACCAACTCGTAATGTGTCTACGTTAGCCCCAATCTCCACGACTTCGCCTGCACTCTCGTGACCAAGCCGAAGTGGTACCGTGATTTGACAACCACCTATGCCTCCTTGTTTCCAATTCGAGCAGTCAGAACCACAAATCTGAAAGCATCGTCAGAAAACACCATCGACCAAGCCGTACTCACACCACTAGCTCTAACTCGGACAATACATTCGTCAGGACCGGGAACAGGATAATCTGTGAAACCAATAAAAATGTTGTGGTCTTTATCCGTAAATACACCTGGAACTTTGTGAGAAATGTCACACATCATAGCAGTTTGATGGTTGACTAAACTGTCAGCTCAAGATCTTCGCGAGCTATCCAACTTGAAATTGTTATTGCTCTTGCTCTTTACCCCGCCGTCATTTTAAATCCTGATCGAATTGCCTGGGTATTAGACTGGTCTGTGCGTCGTCGGGGAGGTTAAACTGCACGTTGAACATCCCGAGCAAAAATCGAACCAATTGTTTTTTTTTTACTCGACAACAATGTTGTTGTCCTGTAATCACGGAGCCCGAAATAAGTGTGTACGTACACATATATAAACAAGTATGTTGCCATTTGGATCTTGGCTCTGGACAAATATGACCACCTCTAATCCAATCATTGCTGTTACTGGGGCTACGGGATTCGTTGGAGCACATGTAGTACGTGATGCACTTGCCCGTGGATACCGCGTTCGCTCGGTTGTGCGAAGTGAGAAAAAAGGTGACGAATTGCTTCGATCGATGCCTGGACCAAGCCATTCTCTTGCGTTCGTTTCAGATATTCGTAACAAAGATGAACTCAAGCAAGCGTTCAAGAATGTGAAAATAGTACAGCACGTGGCATCACCGTATACAATGGCATTCGATGATCCTGTCTCTGAAATGCTGGAACCAGCGATTAAGGGAACTATGAGTGTACTTGAGGCAGCAAATGAAGAGAACGTGGAACATGTCTTGATTACTTCGTCATTTGCTGCCATCAACTGTTTCGAAAAAGGAGGCTCAATTCGAGATTATACATACACAGAAGCTGACTGGAATCCCGCAACGTATGATATTGCGAGGACGTCATCTAAAGCCTACACTTACTGTGCCAGTAAAGCTCTTGCTGAAAAGGCAGCTTGGGAGTACGTTCGCGAAGCTCAACCTTCGTTTGCTTTGACTACATTCAACCCTCCAGGGATTGTTGGACCGATAGCGCATCCATTGGAAAGGCTCGAAGATTTGAACACGTCTTGCGCAAATGTTTGGCACTTAGTCTCAGGGTCTTGCGATGAAGTGCCTCCCACTTTTCTTCCACAGACCGTTGATGTTCGTGACGTGTCAAAAGCTCTGGTTGACGCTATGTCAAATCCAGCTACACGCGGAGAACGTTTTGCCCTTTGTGGATACTATGTCGACATGCAAGTGGTTGTTGATTATTTGCGGAAGACATTTCCAGAACGTCGCGATGCTATACCAGCTGGTAATCCGGGTACAAGGAATCAGCCGGGGCCAATTGCAAGGCTGGATGCATCCAAAGCTGAGCGTGTGCTGGGAATTACGTGGACACCGTGGGAAAAAACGTATGGCGATCTCGTAAAGCAACTTTTGGAGCTCGAGGAGAAATTCAAAGCCGAGCGCTCCAAGATGCCAGCACTCTGATTTAGATCCGAATCGATTCATAGAGCCTTCTAAACAGGTGTGTGTAACTCTAGCTATCTTACAAGTTGTCTACTTAGTTATTATACTCTGGAGCATATCCGTACGAGTTCCGTTCACGAGACACCTGGCCGAGCTTAGAAAGGATTCTTGGGTAATCACATCGCGCAAGATATACCTCCAACAACATAATCGATTGTGTGCTCGAGGCTGTAAAATCGTCGAAAGCACATTGCACATCTTTCGCAGTTTTTGCGACGATACTGTTTCGTTCATTTTGGTCTGCACCAAAATCCTTTAGTAGCCTTGAGTAGTTCCAGGGCATAATATCGTTGTACTGCCTGAAGGCACCATGAAGTGCGCGTTCGATGGTATATCCATCGTTGTTCAGCACAATAATGATCACGTTGCTAGCACGAATACGAAGAAGTGTAGACAGTTCCTGAACTGTAGTCTGAAGAGCCCCGTCGCCCACGATTATAATTAGACGCCTAGGTAGTTTGCCAATCGTCTGCTCTTGCAAAGCTTTTGCAGCACCTACGGCAGCACCAACGGACCATCCAATCGAATTGTAAAGCATCTGAGAAAGCAGCTTAGAATCCCTCGGGAGTCGGATATCCGTCACACCAAACGATGCTGTTCCAGTGTCACATATAACCACGTCGTTGGGTTTAAGGAATTGAGATATTTTTGCCCATAAATGAGGTTGGGTGATCATACTGTCTGAGTCCGTGTTTGACACAATGTTATTTCTTGAATCAAAAACAGGTGCTTGTTTTGAGATGGGACACCTAGACACATGCGCAGAAAGGTGCTCAAGAATATGTATCATCATTGAAACACTTTGCTCAGGACCGTCAAAGAACTGCACTTGTTTCACATTAAGATCAATTAGCTTGTGAGGGTCAATTTTAGCACTAAAGCCACCTGTATTCGAATCAGTCTCCAGGTATCCAAAGCGCACAACGAGATCAGCCTCACCAAGCCTACTTGCCACTTCAGGATTTGAGCTGGCACCAATATAAGTACCCATGAATGAGGGTGCAGTTTCATCAACCAAACCTTTGCTAAGGGGAGTGTCAAAAGTCGGTAGCTGCAACGTGTCAAGCAATTTGCTCAAAGCCTCAGAACAGCCATATTGTCGCACTCGAACATCGGCAATGATCACAGGACATTGCGCAGCCTCAATGTAGGTCAAAATTCGGCGTGCAATTTCTTCATCTAGAGGTGAGATTGGACCACGACTCTGTTCCACTAAGGGGAAAAGGAGTGGAGCACCTGAGATCTCTCTAAAGACCATATCCGTTGGAATGGAAAGGTATGCAGGACGCCGGTCTTGCAGTGCACACCGCAAGACGTGGTCTATCGTATCCGCTTGACCTGTTTCACTGATCTCCTCCATTACCGTCGATACAGGCTCGGATATTCTCTTATACACTCCGAAGTCTCCATCAGCGAAGGAATGGTGAATAGGAAGGCGCTTTTTGGCTTGTATGGTGGGGGGAGAGCCGATTATATGAAGCAAAGGAATTCTCTCTGCATAAGCACCAGCTACTCCATTCAGCGCTGACAGTTCACCAACACCCCATGTCGTGAGGAGGACACCAAATCCATTCACACGGGAATAGCCGTCGGCAGCATACGCTGCACCGAGTTCATTGGCGTTTCCTATCCACGACAATCCTGGCATGTCTTCGATCAAATCACACAGTCCAAACGTGAAATCGCCAGGAACGCCAAATATTGACCCCACCCCCATTTGTTTCAACCTCTGCAGGAGATAATTTCCTACATAGACCTGATCTTTGTTTGAGGCTTTCTCCATGACGTCGCAGCGATCACTATTTGGACAGTTGAAGTGACAAAAGTTACACTTATAAACCGCATTTCAGACATCCAAACCTACATGCTTGTTGAGGATACCTGCAAGGGCTGTGCACGTGTCAAGGATAAAATCATCAGGCCTCTATTTCGTACCTGCGGTAGCGCAGAAATGATGTGACCAAAAATATAAATTACCTGTGATTTGTGTTGGTTAGTAAGGCATGTGCCCGCAAACGTAAAAATTGTTAGCGGCCTAAAGCATGTTGAGGGATTTTCGTACTTCGTACGGTTAGAGCTCATGATGGTCTCGTACCGTTTGTCCCATCACAGGACACTCACCGATTTGTTCGTTCACAATGCGAGTAAATCTGGATTGGAAATCAAAGGCACCTGAAGCGCCACAGCAAAACCATAATGATCCTTATATTCCGACGATGGAATTTAAAAAAGATGCGAGCCCCAGTCAGATGCCACCTGAAAATGCGTCTGATTCTACTATTTCATCCAAAGTGGGAGTGCACACAGTAGGTCCTTGGAGAAAATGGAGTATTTTGTTTTTTATTTGTTATGCTCAATTCTGGGACATTGTAAACGTTACAGCACCAACCATCGCGCTACCTACAATAGCCCGTAACCTCAACATGACTGCCTCTCAAAAGCCATGGATTGTTTCTGCCTATGCTTTATCTTTCGCTGGGCTTCTTCTCCTCAGTGGACGACTAGCAGATATGCTCGGTCCCAAAAGGACATTTATTTTTGGGTATTTTGTGTTGGGAATTTCTGCTATTATCGCAGGAGTTTCGCCGAATGCTATTATGCACTTTGTATTCCGAGCTATTCAAGGAATAGGTGCAGCCTTAACCATCCCGTCGGGTATGTCCCTCATTGCTACCCATTTCCAAGGGAAACTGTTTTCTATCGCCTTTGGAATTTTTGCCGCCGCAGGTTGTATTGGCAACGTCCTTGGTGTCATAATTGGTGGTGTCATTGCAGCCAAAATTGATTGGCGATGGATTTATTACATCACGGCGATCTGCACTTTACCAGCAGGTATAGCATCAATTTTTGTATGTGTGCACATCGCACCAGGAAAGCCGTTCTCATTGAAAGGATTAGACGTTCCAGGAGTTTTCCTGGCGACTTCAGCTGTCATACTTATTACATTTGCCTTTTCAGGTGCATCAAGTTTTGGCTGGGTAACAGCAACTATACTTGTGCCTCTCATTCTAGGAGTGCTACTATTTATTGTATTCATCTATGTGGAGCACAAGGTGAAAGATCCTGTCGTCCCGCCTTCATTATTTTCTGTGGAGTTTTTGGTTTTTGTGGGGATTGCCTTTAGCCTGTACTTTTGGTTTAACAGCCTGGTCTATCAAGTTACAATGGTTTTCGAATATGTTTTCGAATGGTCTCCATTGAGTACAGCAGTACACTTTATTCCGCTTGGTATGACGGGGCTTGTCGCATCGTTTAGCAGTGGATTTTTAATCAAGTTTGTCCCTGTGCGATATATCATGCCCGTTTGTCAGGCGCTGATGGTTGGCGGTGCCCTCCTCTTGTCATTTGTTCGCCAGTCTCATGACTACGCGCGACTTGTGATTCCAGGGTTTTTGATTGGAAATGCTGGGATGGCGTGTTGCTTCGCCCCTGTTAACATTTCCTTGATGGAACTCTGTCCCCGAGGAATGGAGGGTGTTGTTGGTGCTGTATTCAATTCTGCTGTGCAAGTCGGCTCGGGCGTGGGGATAGCGATTCTGGCCCTGGCAAGTGATTCAATCGCGAATTCACATGAACAAAATGGAATGGATTCAACTAAAGCGCAAGCTATTGGGCTGGGACAAAGTTTTTACATTCTTGTGGCTTTCTGTGGTCTACTCGTTATGATGTTACTTGTAACTGTGGTGTTTCGAACGCCCAGGTCAAAAGATGTCGACACCAACGAGACAAGTCTTCAGAAACTGGAACCGGAGTTTGAACTGAGCTGAACAATACTTACCTAACCCGTGCTGTGATGTAGGTGCCATTGCGTGCGCGCATGTCTTGAGCGCACGTGTCCTTATAAATTATGTGAAAGGCCAAACCAGATTAATAGATTGGAAAACATAGACACATTTATTTACATGGTCGTGGGCAGGTTATGCATAGTCACTCAAGCAGCAGTGTACTCGCATAGACGTTTTCTTTCCGTTAAATCTCTCAGTTAAGTGTACTTATATGAGTATGGTTGTACTTCAAAGCGAGAACACCAGATGGGCTATTCTGAATTGGATTTTGCTTACGGTCCCCCTCATTTTAGGATTTGTCCTCATGTCAAGGAGGACGAACCGAGTTAAACACGCGTCTTTACCGCCTGGTCCACTGAAATTTCCACTAATTGGAAACTTTCTACAAATCAACTCGACACATCCAGTTGTCCAATTCAAACGCTGGGCCGAAAAATTCGGCCCTATAGTTCATGTTCGGCTTTTCTCGCATGATATCATCGTTTTGAATACTGATTTGGTAGCCAAAGACCTCTTGGACAATCGAGGCTCTATTTACAGCTCGCGGAATCCGCCGTATTTCGCATACGACTTAATGAGCAAGAAAAAGCGCATGGTCTTCCATCGGTACGGGGAGGATTGGAGGAAGGCACGAAAAATAATGCATCAATTACTTGCACCGAATGCCACTGCTATGTCTGGTATGGTCCAAGAGCTAGAAAGCAGGCAGATGTTACATGAACTTCTCGAGTCACAAAATTCAGAGACGGAAAACGTCCATTTTTTCCGTTATTTTCAACGATATACATCAAGCAGCATCATGACGCTGTGCTATGGCCATCGATTCTTCTCTCCACAAGACCCATGTATTGAGGGAATTTTCGAAGCAATGGACATCCTGTCCAGAAAATCACTACCTGGTGCATATCTGGTTGACGCGGTTCCCTTTCTTCGACGTTTGCCTGTCGCATTGCAACCATGGATTCGTGAAGCGGAGAATCTGCATCAGAAAGAGTGGGAACTGTGGGGGAGCTTTGTGGACAGGTGCAAGAGAGAGATCGAAATTGGTGAAGGAAGAGATTGTTTTATCAAGGAATTGCTATGCAAAGGCGCACAATTAGGATCAGAGGAAGAACGCACAAAGGAGCAATTGTCGGACATGGATATTGGATATGCTGCCTGTGCTTTGCTAGAAGCTGGTTCGGATACTGTAAGTACATGAAAATTGGCGCTCACTACCTGATTAGACTGCGAGCACGATCGCGTCTTGCTGTTTGGCAATGCTTCTAAATCCAGCGATCCAGGAAAAGGCACATGCCGAAATTGACACTGTTGTTGGACCTAATCGCCTTCCTGGCTATGAAGATGAAGTGCATCTACCTCTTGTACGTGCAATCATCAAAGAAACACTTCGCTGGCGTCCCCCTACTGTTATGGGTGTTCCACATGCTGTGACAGTAGATGATGAATATTATGGATACAAAATCCCGAAGGGTTCAACCGTTATCGGTAACAGTACGTGTTCGCCTAAGATTCTAGATGTATTAATTTGGCCAGTCTTCGCTATGTCCCACGACCCAAAACGGTACCCGAACCCTGAACTCTTTGATCCGGAAGCCAGGTTTTACAAGTCACATCCTGGGAGCGCAGCAGAATACGCGACTAAGCGAAACAGTTTAGAACGCGACCATTTTGCTTACGGACATGGACGACGCATTTGCGCTGGTAGTGAGTAAACACCAAAGTGGCATCTAACGTCTTAGTTCATATGGCCGAGAAGAGCCTATTTCAGGGCGTTGCGCGCATCCTATGGGGATTCAACATCATGCATGCTGTCGATGAAGTCACAGGTAAACCGATCGAGGTAAAAGCTTCACCACATGAGCAAGCCTACACAGATGGGTTCGTGTCATTCCCGAAAAACTTTTCTGCTCGTTTTCATGTTCGAAGCAGCGATCACGAATCTACGATTAGACGTCATTACGCTTCCGCACAAGATGCATGGGAGCAGCAGGGACTTGAAGTAGGGTAGAATAAGGAGTTTGTTTGATTCTATGGGGACTGTAACGTTCCGCAAGAACAACACTATGTTGGCTCAGACATTTTCCCTTTATTAAAAGCGGATGCGCAGATTGTTCCGGCCATATATGCGCCATAGCGCGAGGTATGGATTGATTGGAACGTGCGCGCTCGTTTGCCCTAATCCCCCACATTGTAGAAACCGAAAAGCCTATTGGTCCAACAAAGAGGTACCCGTACCGTATCGCGTATAAGGGCTGTTGCACGTGTGGTGTAAGGTTCAAAACCAAATCGTGCTAAAAAAGGTGTGATTTCAAACTCACGCACGTGGGCACCTTCACAGGCAGATTGCTGCACAACCATTAGATCTTCTACGGTGGACTAAGATGAGAAGCAATAAACACGCTTCACCTGAGCAGAACGAACCCCCCCAACATCGATGCATAGACAAATGGAGGATTTGAGAACCCAGGATCGTACTTGCACGAGTGGGTGTTTTTATCACCAAAGTTATAAGGACCAGGAGGATAATCAGCATCCAGTGCCAAAGTATGATGTCATGATATGCGGTGGTATGTAAGGGTTGAGACTACCATTCTCCATGATCGGCTTACGCATTTATGCCTGATATAACAGCTGGTCCGGTTGGCTTGGTCACTGCGGCTCAACTTTTGCGAATTGGCCTCACAGTCAAGATTGTCGATAAAGCCAGCGCGGCGCTGAGTGTTGGTCGTGCTGACGCTATTCAGCCTCGAATTCTGGAAATTATGAAGCAACTGGGATTGATTGACGAGTTCCTGGGGTCAGGGCCGCGGATCGACCATACAATTTTTTACAAGGATGGGAAATTCATGGTCTTTCGCCGCAGCCACTCGAGCCAATCTGAATTCAAGTTTCTTCAGGTAATCGGCCAACCCGAAATAGAGCGAATCCTGATTCGCGATATTGAACGGTTTGGATGTCATATCGACCGATGTACGACTCTGAGTGGTTATTATCCAGTCGAACATGTGGATAGTGCCGGGATCAAGAGAGTGAACCTTAGATTTCATTTGGATGACGGTAGGGACAATCGCGGGGCTATATGCGACTCCACTTACCTGATTGGCTCTGATGGTGCCCACTCATTTGTGCGGGCAAGTCTCTCAATTCCATTTGATGGCATCGCAACTGGTCTTGTTTGGCAAATTGTTGATTGTGAATGGGAAACAAATTTCCCACACGCTTGGGTTTTCGGTTGTGTGCTTAATAGCACTCATGGAGGTGTTCTCATTATTCCCCGGGAGAATAACATGGCTCGTTTATACGTGAATGTCATTCCTGAAGACGGTCAAGCTACTGTGGATCGCTCTAAGGAGTCTGTGTCCACGGCTTTAGAACGAATTAGGAAGGTATTCCATCCTTACACCATCAAACCGAAAGGACCCATTGAGTGGTACACCATCTGGAGTATCAATGAACGAGTCGCCAGGGATTTTTGTGATCCTACTAACCGCATATTCCTGGCCGGGGATGCTGCGCATTGCCACAGTGCGGCTGGTGCTTATGGACTCAATACTGGGATCATGGACAGCCAAAATTTGGTTTGGAAACTTGCTCTAGATGCCTATGGTATTGCAAAACCAAACCTGTTATCGTCGTATCAGACGGAACGCCGCTTCACTGCCTTACGTATCGTGGAGGGATCAAGCCAATTTCTTCGCTTCCTCTGTAATCAACAAAGCACAAGCACATTTGCAAAGCAATTTCAGTTCAACGAAGATGAAAAGTTTGAAGCACCTGTGTTTGTGGCCGAAAACGAACCAGAGGGCATGGATCAAGACCAAGCATTTTTCGCTTGGTACGCCAAGACATATACTGGTCTCCTCACTGGCATGGACGTTGGTTATAAACCAAGCTTGCTTAACGCATGGCCGGCGGCTTGTAAAAAGCAGCGAGCTGACCAAATTGCAGAAACGTATCTGTCCTCTCCTATGAAAGATGTATGCAGTGAGGGGAGTGCTATTGTTCCTGGACACCCTATGGGAAATCCACTTGTTTTCTCTCAGTCGCGAAAACGGGTCCAGCGCCTATACGATGGCTTTCTTCCATCCCCTGCTTTCAATATCGTTATCTTTATTGGGTCATTTAGTGGGCTAATTCGAGAATCCGTTCTAGATGCCGTCGCTCACTTCGCCCGACCTGAAAGTTTTCGATTAAAATTCACGTCACAGCCTATTTTCAAATTACACCTGGTGACAACAAGGTGCAACAGCATGGATACACATCAATGTGTGACGATTCCGTTAGGTCTCACGTTCCAAAACAATGCATGCCAAGGAGATGATCCGGATTCTTGGATCAGTGTATATTTGGATGATAAGCCAGAGGCTGAAAGTGCTCACGCATTTTTTGGTATTGAATCTAATGACTCATTAGAGCAAGAACGCGTCATGGTCGTGCGTCCGGATCTTTGGCTTGGTACTAAGACAACACTTTCCAATTTCAAACAAGGCCTTGAATCGTATTTTGACGGGTTTCTACATTCTTGAAGAATTGAAAGAGCATGGTTCATATGTGATCTTTTTGGACCCTCGAGAGTACGTGTGCAGGGGCCCTTGACACAGAACATACCGATGCCCTCCAATCCTTGCACGCGCTCGACGGTCTTATAGTGCTGACAATAATCCATAGTTCTATCTGTATGGAGTCTGAATGGGAGATTTTATTGACACCATGCATCAACACACGATGTGGACTTTTATGGCTCCCGATTCTGGCTGAGACAATGTGCGGAACGCTTCTGATGCTTGCTAACACCGGATGTTAACATCGATAGGATTATGAATACGTACCTGAATTGGAAAGACGTGTGTGATTAACAAAGATGGATCCACCACGCCATTCTCTACGAGACGGATACAGTCTTCAAAACATGAATTTGATCGCATGACAAATCGAAGATCCACCTGTCGGTGGAGGAGCTCAGAAAAAGAGAGCTCATTCACTGGTGCGCCAATGCCCACTTGCACTAAACATCCACCTGCTTCAAGAACACCCAAGCAAGTATGTATGGGCATACTGTACCCCGTGCACTCGAATGCAACATCAGGCTTGATACCCTTGAACGCCTGTAATACCTTAGTGCTAGCTTCAGCCATGGATTGATTGGCGTCGACGTGAACAACGTTTTCGATATTTGCACCCAGCTGTTGAACTGCAAACTCTAAGCGCGATAGAGCAACATCCACAAGGATAATCGGGGTTGCTCCAGCAGCTCTCGCCAACAAGTAAATCATAAGGCCAATAGACCCTGCGCCGAATATACAAACAGACAAAAAAAAAATCAGTTACCCAATGCGTACCTGTCCAAGCTGTAAGTTGGCACGCCTAAGAGCAGAAAGGGCTATGCTCATAGGCTCAATCAAAGCACCGATACCCCAATCTGTTGTGTCCGATAATTTATGCAGCCACGTTGCAGGATGGACCACGTACTCAGCTAGCGTACCTGAAGATGTTACCGTTTGACTGTCCATGTTTCTTACCGTCATGTGGAGCTACACTCCTGAATTTCATCTTGGGACAAAGATTGTACGAGCCATTACGACATTGTCGGCAGTGTCCACAGGCAGTTCCAGGCTCGATTGCAACATGGTCACCAACTCGTAATGTGTCTACGTTAGCCCCAATCTCCACGACTTCGCCTGCACTCTCGTGACCAAGCCGAAGTGGTACCGTGATTTGACAACCACCTATGCCTCCTTGTTTCCAATTCGAGCAGTCAGAACCACAAATCTGAAAGCATCGTCAGAAAACACCATCGACCAAGCCGTACTCACACCACTAGCTCTAACTCGGACAATACATTCGTCAGGACCGGGAACAGGATAATCTGTGAAACCAATAAAAATGTTGTGGTCTTTATCCGTAAATACACCTGGAACTTTGTGAGAAATGTCACACATCATAGCAGTTTGATGGTTGACTAAACTGTCAGCTCAAGATCTTCGCGAGCTATCCAACTTGAAATTGTTATTGCTCTTGCTCTTTACCCCGCCGTCATTTTAAATCCTGATCGAATTGCCTGGGTATTAGACTGGTCTGTGCGTCGTCGGGGAGGTTAAACTGCACGTTGAACATCCCGAGCAAAAATCGAACCAATTGTTTTTTTTTTACTCGACAACAATGTTGTTGTCCTGTAATCACGGAGCCCGAAATAAGTGTGTACGTACACATATATAAACAAGTATGTTGCCATTTGGATCTTGGCTCTGGACAAATATGACCACCTCTAATCCAATCATTGCTGTTACTGGGGCTACGGGATTCGTTGGAGCACATGTAGTACGTGATGCACTTGCCCGTGGATACCGCGTTCGCTCGGTTGTGCGAAGTGAGAAAAAAGGTGACGAATTGCTTCGATCGATGCCTGGACCAAGCCATTCTCTTGCGTTCGTTTCAGATATTCGTAACAAAGATGAACTCAAGCAAGCGTTCAAGAATGTGAAAATAGTACAGCACGTGGCATCACCGTATACAATGGCATTCGATGATCCTGTCTCTGAAATGCTGGAACCAGCGATTAAGGGAACTATGAGTGTACTTGAGGCAGCAAATGAAGAGAACGTGGAACATGTCTTGATTACTTCGTCATTTGCTGCCATCAACTGTTTCGAAAAAGGAGGCTCAATTCGAGATTATACATACACAGAAGCTGACTGGAATCCCGCAACGTATGATATTGCGAGGACGTCATCTAAAGCCTACACTTACTGTGCCAGTAAAGCTCTTGCTGAAAAGGCAGCTTGGGAGTACGTTCGCGAAGCTCAACCTTCGTTTGCTTTGACTACATTCAACCCTCCAGGGATTGTTGGACCGATAGCGCATCCATTGGAAAGGCTCGAAGATTTGAACACGTCTTGCGCAAATGTTTGGCACTTAGTCTCAGGGTCTTGCGATGAAGTGCCTCCCACTTTTCTTCCACAGACCGTTGATGTTCGTGACGTGTCAAAAGCTCTGGTTGACGCTATGTCAAATCCAGCTACACGCGGAGAACGTTTTGCCCTTTGTGGATACTATGTCGACATGCAAGTGGTTGTTGATTATTTGCGGAAGACATTTCCAGAACGTCGCGATGCTATACCAGCTGGTAATCCGGGTACAAGGAATCAGCCGGGGCCAATTGCAAGGCTGGATGCATCCAAAGCTGAGCGTGTGCTGGGAATTACGTGGACACCGTGGGAAAAAACGTATGGCGATCTCGTAAAGCAACTTTTGGAGCTCGAGGAGAAATTCAAAGCCGAGCGCTCCAAGATGCCAGCACTCTGATTTAGATCCGAATCGATTCATAGAGCCTTCTAAACAGGTGTGTGTAACTCTAGCTATCTTACAAGTTGTCTACTTAGTTATTATACTCTGGAGCATATCCGTACGAGTTCCGTTCACGAGACACCTGGCCGAGCTTAGAAAGGATTCTTGGGTAATCACATCGCGCAAGATATACCTCCAACAACATAATCGATTGTGTGCTCGAGGCTGTAAAATCGTCGAAAGCACATTGCACATCTTTCGCAGTTTTTGCGACGATACTGTTTCGTTCATTTTGGTCTGCACCAAAATCCTTTAGTAGCCTTGAGTAGTTCCAGGGCATAATATCGTTGTACTGCCTGAAGGCACCATGAAGTGCGCGTTCGATGGTATATCCATCGTTGTTCAGCACAATAATGATCACGTTGCTAGCACGAATACGAAGAAGTGTAGACAGTTCCTGAACTGTAGTCTGAAGAGCCCCGTCGCCCACGATTATAATTAGACGCCTAGGTAGTTTGCCAATCGTCTGCTCTTGCAAAGCTTTTGCAGCACCTACGGCAGCACCAACGGACCATCCAATCGAATTGTAAAGCATCTGAGAAAGCAGCTTAGAATCCCTCGGGAGTCGGATATCCGTCACACCAAACGATGCTGTTCCAGTGTCACATATAACCACGTCGTTGGGTTTAAGGAATTGAGATATTTTTGCCCATAAATGAGGTTGGGTGATCATACTGTCTGAGTCCGTGTTTGACACAATGTTATTTCTTGAATCAAAAACAGGTGCTTGTTTTGAGATGGGACACCTAGACACATGCGCAGAAAGGTGCTCAAGAATATGTATCATCATTGAAACACTTTGCTCAGGACCGTCAAAGAACTGCACTTGTTTCACATTAAGATCAATTAGCTTGTGAGGGTCAATTTTAGCACTAAAGCCACCTGTATTCGAATCAGTCTCCAGGTATCCAAAGCGCACAACGAGATCAGCCTCACCAAGCCTACTTGCCACTTCAGGATTTGAGCTGGCACCAATATAAGTACCCATGAATGAGGGTGCAGTTTCATCAACCAAACCTTTGCTAAGGGGAGTGTCAAAAGTCGGTAGCTGCAACGTGTCAAGCAATTTGCTCAAAGCCTCAGAACAGCCATATTGTCGCACTCGAACATCGGCAATGATCACAGGACATTGCGCAGCCTCAATGTAGGTCAAAATTCGGCGTGCAATTTCTTCATCTAGAGGTGAGATTGGACCACGACTCTGTTCCACTAAGGGGAAAAGGAGTGGAGCACCTGAGATCTCTCTAAAGACCATATCCGTTGGAATGGAAAGGTATGCAGGACGCCGGTCTTGCAGTGCACACCGCAAGACGTGGTCTATCGTATCCGCTTGACCTGTTTCACTGATCTCCTCCATTACCGTCGATACAGGCTCGGATATTCTCTTATACACTCCGAAGTCTCCATCAGCGAAGGAATGGTGAATAGGAAGGCGCTTTTTGGCTTGTATGGTGGGGGGAGAGCCGATTATATGAAGCAAAGGAATTCTCTCTGCATAAGCACCAGCTACTCCATTCAGCGCTGACAGTTCACCAACACCCCATGTCGTGAGGAGGACACCAAATCCATTCACACGGGAATAGCCGTCGGCAGCATACGCTGCACCGAGTTCATTGGCGTTTCCTATCCACGACAATCCTGGCATGTCTTCGATCAAATCACACAGTCCAAACGTGAAATCGCCAGGAACGCCAAATATTGACCCCACCCCCATTTGTTTCAACCTCTGCAGGAGATAATTTCCTACATAGACCTGATCTTTGTTTGAGGCTTTCTCCATGACGTCGCAGCGATCACTATTTGGACAGTTGAAGTGACAAAAGTTACACTTATAAACCGCATTTCAGACATCCAAACCTACATGCTTGTTGAGGATACCTGCAAGGGCTGTGCACGTGTCAAGGATAAAATCATCAGGCCTCTATTTCGTACCTGCGGTAGCGCAGAAATGATGTGACCAAAAATATAAATTACCTGTGATTTGTGTTGGTTAGTAAGGCATGTGCCCGCAAACGTAAAAATTGTTAGCGGCCTAAAGCATGTTGAGGGATTTTCGTACTTCGTACGGTTAGAGCTCATGATGGTCTCGTACCGTTTGTCCCATCACAGGACACTCACCGATTTGTTCGTTCACAATGCGAGTAAATCTGGATTGGAAATCAAAGGCACCTGAAGCGCCACAGCAAAACCATAATGATCCTTATATTCCGACGATGGAATTTAAAAAAGATGCGAGCCCCAGTCAGATGCCACCTGAAAATGCGTCTGATTCTACTATTTCATCCAAAGTGGGAGTGCACACAGTAGGTCCTTGGAGAAAATGGAGTATTTTGTTTTTTATTTGTTATGCTCAATTCTGGGACATTGTAAACGTTACAGCACCAACCATCGCGCTACCTACAATAGCCCGTAACCTCAACATGACTGCCTCTCAAAAGCCATGGATTGTTTCTGCCTATGCTTTATCTTTCGCTGGGCTTCTTCTCCTCAGTGGACGACTAGCAGATATGCTCGGTCCCAAAAGGACATTTATTTTTGGGTATTTTGTGTTGGGAATTTCTGCTATTATCGCAGGAGTTTCGCCGAATGCTATTATGCACTTTGTATTCCGAGCTATTCAAGGAATAGGTGCAGCCTTAACCATCCCGTCGGGTATGTCCCTCATTGCTACCCATTTCCAAGGGAAACTGTTTTCTATCGCCTTTGGAATTTTTGCCGCCGCAGGTTGTATTGGCAACGTCCTTGGTGTCATAATTGGTGGTGTCATTGCAGCCAAAATTGATTGGCGATGGATTTATTACATCACGGCGATCTGCACTTTACCAGCAGGTATAGCATCAATTTTTGTATGTGTGCACATCGCACCAGGAAAGCCGTTCTCATTGAAAGGATTAGACGTTCCAGGAGTTTTCCTGGCGACTTCAGCTGTCATACTTATTACATTTGCCTTTTCAGGTGCATCAAGTTTTGGCTGGGTAACAGCAACTATACTTGTGCCTCTCATTCTAGGAGTGCTACTATTTATTGTATTCATCTATGTGGAGCACAAGGTGAAAGATCCTGTCGTCCCGCCTTCATTATTTTCTGTGGAGTTTTTGGTTTTTGTGGGGATTGCCTTTAGCCTGTACTTTTGGTTTAACAGCCTGGTCTATCAAGTTACAATGGTTTTCGAATATGTTTTCGAATGGTCTCCATTGAGTACAGCAGTACACTTTATTCCGCTTGGTATGACGGGGCTTGTCGCATCGTTTAGCAGTGGATTTTTAATCAAGTTTGTCCCTGTGCGATATATCATGCCCGTTTGTCAGGCGCTGATGGTTGGCGGTGCCCTCCTCTTGTCATTTGTTCGCCAGTCTCATGACTACGCGCGACTTGTGATTCCAGGGTTTTTGATTGGAAATGCTGGGATGGCGTGTTGCTTCGCCCCTGTTAACATTTCCTTGATGGAACTCTGTCCCCGAGGAATGGAGGGTGTTGTTGGTGCTGTATTCAATTCTGCTGTGCAAGTCGGCTCGGGCGTGGGGATAGCGATTCTGGCCCTGGCAAGTGATTCAATCGCGAATTCACATGAACAAAATGGAATGGATTCAACTAAAGCGCAAGCTATTGGGCTGGGACAAAGTTTTTACATTCTTGTGGCTTTCTGTGGTCTACTCGTTATGATGTTACTTGTAACTGTGGTGTTTCGAACGCCCAGGTCAAAAGATGTCGACACCAACGAGACAAGTCTTCAGAAACTGGAACCGGAGTTTGAACTGAGCTGAACAATACTTACCTAACCCGTGCTGTGATGTAGGTGCCATTGCGTGCGCGCATGTCTTGAGCGCACGTGTCCTTATAAATTATGTGAAAGGCCAAACCAGATTAATAGATTGGAAAACATAGACACATTTATTTACATGGTCGTGGGCAGGTTATGCATAGTCACTCAAGCAGCAGTGTACTCGCATAGACGTTTTCTTTCCGTTAAATCTCTCAGTTAAGTGTACTTATATGAGTATGGTTGTACTTCAAAGCGAGAACACCAGATGGGCTATTCTGAATTGGATTTTGCTTACGGTCCCCCTCATTTTAGGATTTGTCCTCATGTCAAGGAGGACGAACCGAGTTAAACACGCGTCTTTACCGCCTGGTCCACTGAAATTTCCACTAATTGGAAACTTTCTACAAATCAACTCGACACATCCAGTTGTCCAA
This sequence comes from Malassezia globosa CBS 7966, assembly GCF_000181695.2. Lineage (NCBI taxonomy): Eukaryota > Fungi > Basidiomycota > Malasseziomycetes > Malasseziales > Malasseziaceae > Malassezia > Malassezia globosa. Next base: position 25,091 of record NW_001849855.1, on the reverse strand, counting down.
TTCAAACGCTGGGCCGAAAAATTCGGCCCTATAGTTCATGTTCGGCTTTTCTCGCATGATATCATCGTTTTGAATACTGATTTGGTAGCCAAAGACCTCTTGGACAATCGAGGCTCTATTTACAGCTCGCGGAATCCGCCGTATTTCGCATACGACTTAATGAGCAAGAAAAAGCGCATGGTCTTCCATCGGTACGGGGAGGATTGGAGGAAGGCACGAAAAATAATGCATCAATTACTTGCACCGAATGCCACTGCTATGTCTGGTATGGTCCAAGAGCTAGAAAGCAGGCAGATGTTACATGAACTTCTCGAGTCACAAAATTCAGAGACGGAAAACGTCCATTTTTTCCGTTATTTTCAACGATATACATCAAGCAGCATCATGACGCTGTGCTATGGCCATCGATTCTTCTCTCCACAAGACCCATGTATTGAGGGAATTTTCGAAGCAATGGACATCCTGTCCAGAAAATCACTACCTGGTGCATATCTGGTTGACGCGGTTCCCTTTCTTCGACGTTTGCCTGTCGCATTGCAACCATGGATTCGTGAAGCGGAGAATCTGCATCAGAAAGAGTGGGAACTGTGGGGGAGCTTTGTGGACAGGTGCAAGAGAGAGATCGAAATTGGTGAAGGAAGAGATTGTTTTATCAAGGAATTGCTATGCAAAGGCGCACAATTAGGATCAGAGGAAGAACGCACAAAGGAGCAATTGTCGGACATGGATATTGGATATGCTGCCTGTGCTTTGCTAGAAGCTGGTTCGGATACTGTAAGTACATGAAAATTGGCGCTCACTACCTGATTAGACTGCGAGCACGATCGCGTCTTGCTGTTTGGCAATGCTTCTAAATCCAGCGATCCAGGAAAAGGCACATGCCGAAATTGACACTGTTGTTGGACCTAATCGCCTTCCTGGCTATGAAGATGAAGTGCATCTACCTCTTGTACGTGCAATCATCAAAGAAACACTTCGCTGGCGTCCCCCTACTGTTATGGGTGTTCCACATGCTGTGACAGTAGATGATGAATATTATGGATACAAAATCCCGAAGGGTTCAACCGTTATCGGTAACAGTACGTGTTCGCCTAAGATTCTAGATGTATTAATTTGGCCAGTCTTCGCTATGTCCCACGACCCAAAACGGTACCCGAACCCTGAACTCTTTGATCCGGAAGCCAGGTTTTACAAGTCACATCCTGGGAGCGCAGCAGAATACGCGACTAAGCGAAACAGTTTAGAACGCGACCATTTTGCTTACGGACATGGACGACGCATTTGCGCTGGTAGTGAGTAAACACCAAAGTGGCATCTAACGTCTTAGTTCATATGGCCGAGAAGAGCCTATTTCAGGGCGTTGCGCGCATCCTATGGGGATTCAACATCATGCATGCTGTCGATGAAGTCACAGGTAAACCGATCGAGGTAAAAGCTTCACCACATGAGCAAGCCTACACAGATGGGTTCGTGTCATTCCCGAAAAACTTTTCTGCTCGTTTTCATGTTCGAAGCAGCGATCACGAATCTACGATTAGACGTCATTACGCTTCCGCACAAGATGCATGGGAGCAGCAGGGACTTGAAGTAGGGTAGAATAAGGAGTTTGTTTGATTCTATGGGGACTGTAACGTTCCGCAAGAACAACACTATGTTGGCTCAGACATTTTCCCTTTATTAAAAGCGGATGCGCAGATTGTTCCGGCCATATATGCGCCATAGCGCGAGGTATGGATTGATTGGAACGTGCGCGCTCGTTTGCCCTAATCCCCCACATTGTAGAAACCGAAAAGCCTATTGGTCCAACAAAGAGGTACCCGTACCGTATCGCGTATAAGGGCTGTTGCACGTGTGGTGTAAGGTTCAAAACCAAATCGTGCTAAAAAAGGTGTGATTTCAAACTCACGCACGTGGGCACCTTCACAGGCAGATTGCTGCACAACCATTAGATCTTCTACGGTGGACTAAGATGAGAAGCAATAAACACGCTTCACCTGAGCAGAACGAACCCCCCCAACATCGATGCATAGACAAATGGAGGATTTGAGAACCCAGGATCGTACTTGCACGAGTGGGTGTTTTTATCACCAAAGTTATAAGGACCAGGAGGATAATCAGCATCCAGTGCCAAAGTATGATGTCATGATATGCGGTGGTATGTAAGGGTTGAGACTACCATTCTCCATGATCGGCTTACGCATTTATGCCTGATATAACAGCTGGTCCGGTTGGCTTGGTCACTGCGGCTCAACTTTTGCGAATTGGCCTCACAGTCAAGATTGTCGATAAAGCCAGCGCGGCGCTGAGTGTTGGTCGTGCTGACGCTATTCAGCCTCGAATTCTGGAAATTATGAAGCAACTGGGATTGATTGACGAGTTCCTGGGGTCAGGGCCGCGGATCGACCATACAATTTTTTACAAGGATGGGAAATTCATGGTCTTTCGCCGCAGCCACTCGAGCCAATCTGAATTCAAGTTTCTTCAGGTAATCGGCCAACCCGAAATAGAGCGAATCCTGATTCGCGATATTGAACGGTTTGGATGTCATATCGACCGATGTACGACTCTGAGTGGTTATTATCCAGTCGAACATGTGGATAGTGCCGGGATCAAGAGAGTGAACCTTAGATTTCATTTGGATGACGGTAGGGACAATCGCGGGGCTATATGCGACTCCACTTACCTGATTGGCTCTGATGGTGCCCACTCATTTGTGCGGGCAAGTCTCTCAATTCCATTTGATGGCATCGCAACTGGTCTTGTTTGGCAAATTGTTGATTGTGAATGGGAAACAAATTTCCCACACGCTTGGGTTTTCGGTTGTGTGCTTAATAGCACTCATGGAGGTGTTCTCATTATTCCCCGGGAGAATAACATGGCTCGTTTATACGTGAATGTCATTCCTGAAGACGGTCAAGCTACTGTGGATCGCTCTAAGGAGTCTGTGTCCACGGCTTTAGAACGAATTAGGAAGGTATTCCATCCTTACACCATCAAACCGAAAGGACCCATTGAGTGGTACACCATCTGGAGTATCAATGAACGAGTCGCCAGGGATTTTTGTGATCCTACTAACCGCATATTCCTGGCCGGGGATGCTGCGCATTGCCACAGTGCGGCTGGTGCTTATGGACTCAATACTGGGATCATGGACAGCCAAAATTTGGTTTGGAAACTTGCTCTAGATGCCTATGGTATTGCAAAACCAAACCTGTTATCGTCGTATCAGACGGAACGCCGCTTCACTGCCTTACGTATCGTGGAGGGATCAAGCCAATTTCTTCGCTTCCTCTGTAATCAACAAAGCACAAGCACATTTGCAAAGCAATTTCAGTTCAACGAAGATGAAAAGTTTGAAGCACCTGTGTTTGTGGCCGAAAACGAACCAGAGGGCATGGATCAAGACCAAGCATTTTTCGCTTGGTACGCCAAGACATATACTGGTCTCCTCACTGGCATGGACGTTGGTTATAAACCAAGCTTGCTTAACGCATGGCCGGCGGCTTGTAAAAAGCAGCGAGCTGACCAAATTGCAGAAACGTATCTGTCCTCTCCTATGAAAGATGTATGCAGTGAGGGGAGTGCTATTGTTCCTGGACACCCTATGGGAAATCCACTTGTTTTCTCTCAGTCGCGAAAACGGGTCCAGCGCCTATACGATGGCTTTCTTCCATCCCCTGCTTTCAATATCGTTATCTTTATTGGGTCATTTAGTGGGCTAATTCGAGAATCCGTTCTAGATGCCGTCGCTCACTTCGCCCGACCTGAAAGTTTTCGATTAAAATTCACGTCACAGCCTATTTTCAAATTACACCTGGTGACAACAAGGTGCAACAGCATGGATACACATCAATGTGTGACGATTCCGTTAGGTCTCACGTTCCAAAACAATGCATGCCAAGGAGATGATCCGGATTCTTGGATCAGTGTATATTTGGATGATAAGCCAGAGGCTGAAAGTGCTCACGCATTTTTTGGTATTGAATCTAATGACTCATTAGAGCAAGAACGCGTCATGGTCGTGCGTCCGGATCTTTGGCTTGGTACTAAGACAACACTTTCCAATTTCAAACAAGGCCTTGAATCGTATTTTGACGGGTTTCTACATTCTTGAAGAATTGAAAGAGCATGGTTCATATGTGATCTTTTTGGACCCTCGAGAGTACGTGTGCAGGGGCCCTTGACACAGAACATACCGATGCCCTCCAATCCTTGCACGCGCTCGACGGTCTTATAGTGCTGACAATAATCCATAGTTCTATCTGTATGGAGTCTGAATGGGAGATTTTATTGACACCATGCATCAACACACGATGTGGACTTTTATGGCTCCCGATTCTGGCTGAGACAATGTGCGGAACGCTTCTGATGCTTGCTAACACCGGATGTTAACATCGATAGGATTATGAATACGTACCTGAATTGGAAAGACGTGTGTGATTAACAAAGATGGATCCACCACGCCATTCTCTACGAGACGGATACAGTCTTCAAAACATGAATTTGATCGCATGACAAATCGAAGATCCACCTGTCGGTGGAGGAGCTCAGAAAAAGAGAGCTCATTCACTGGTGCGCCAATGCCCACTTGCACTAAACATCCACCTGCTTCAAGAACACCCAAGCAAGTATGTATGGGCATACTGTACCCCGTGCACTCGAATGCAACATCAGGCTTGATACCCTTGAACGCCTGTAATACCTTAGTGCTAGCTTCAGCCATGGATTGATTGGCGTCGACGTGAACAACGTTTTCGATATTTGCACCCAGCTGTTGAACTGCAAACTCTAAGCGCGATAGAGCAACATCCACAAGGATAATCGGGGTTGCTCCAGCAGCTCTCGCCAACAAGTAAATCATAAGGCCAATAGACCCTGCGCCGAATATACAAACAGACAAAAAAAAAATCAGTTACCCAATGCGTACCTGTCCAAGCTGTAAGTTGGCACGCCTAAGAGCAGAAAGGGCTATGCTCATAGGCTCAATCAAAGCACCGATACCCCAATCTGTTGTGTCCGATAATTTATGCAGCCACGTTGCAGGATGGACCACGTACTCAGCTAGCGTACCTGAAGATGTTACCGTTTGACTGTCCATGTTTCTTACCGTCATGTGGAGCTACACTCCTGAATTTCATCTTGGGACAAAGATTGTACGAGCCATTACGACATTGTCGGCAGTGTCCACAGGCAGTTCCAGGCTCGATTGCAACATGGTCACCAACTCGTAATGTGTCTACGTTAGCCCCAATCTCCACGACTTCGCCTGCACTCTCGTGACCAAGCCGAAGTGGTACCGTGATTTGACAACCACCTATGCCTCCTTGTTTCCAATTCGAGCAGTCAGAACCACAAATCTGAAAGCATCGTCAGAAAACACCATCGACCAAGCCGTACTCACACCACTAGCTCTAACTCGGACAATACATTCGTCAGGACCGGGAACAGGATAATCTGTGAAACCAATAAAAATGTTGTGGTCTTTATCCGTAAATACACCTGGAACTTTGTGAGAAATGTCACACATCATAGCAGTTTGATGGTTGACTAAACTGTCAGCTCAAGATCTTCGCGAGCTATCCAACTTGAAATTGTTATTGCTCTTGCTCTTTACCCCGCCGTCATTTTAAATCCTGATCGAATTGCCTGGGTATTAGACTGGTCTGTGCGTCGTCGGGGAGGTTAAACTGCACGTTGAACATCCCGAGCAAAAATCGAACCAATTGTTTTTTTTTTACTCGACAACAATGTTGTTGTCCTGTAATCACGGAGCCCGAAATAAGTGTGTACGTACACATATATAAACAAGTATGTTGCCATTTGGATCTTGGCTCTGGACAAATATGACCACCTCTAATCCAATCATTGCTGTTACTGGGGCTACGGGATTCGTTGGAGCACATGTAGTACGTGATGCACTTGCCCGTGGATACCGCGTTCGCTCGGTTGTGCGAAGTGAGAAAAAAGGTGACGAATTGCTTCGATCGATGCCTGGACCAAGCCATTCTCTTGCGTTCGTTTCAGATATTCGTAACAAAGATGAACTCAAGCAAGCGTTCAAGAATGTGAAAATAGTACAGCACGTGGCATCACCGTATACAATGGCATTCGATGATCCTGTCTCTGAAATGCTGGAACCAGCGATTAAGGGAACTATGAGTGTACTTGAGGCAGCAAATGAAGAGAACGTGGAACATGTCTTGATTACTTCGTCATTTGCTGCCATCAACTGTTTCGAAAAAGGAGGCTCAATTCGAGATTATACATACACAGAAGCTGACTGGAATCCCGCAACGTATGATATTGCGAGGACGTCATCTAAAGCCTACACTTACTGTGCCAGTAAAGCTCTTGCTGAAAAGGCAGCTTGGGAGTACGTTCGCGAAGCTCAACCTTCGTTTGCTTTGACTACATTCAACCCTCCAGGGATTGTTGGACCGATAGCGCATCCATTGGAAAGGCTCGAAGATTTGAACACGTCTTGCGCAAATGTTTGGCACTTAGTCTCAGGGTCTTGCGATGAAGTGCCTCCCACTTTTCTTCCACAGACCGTTGATGTTCGTGACGTGTCAAAAGCTCTGGTTGACGCTATGTCAAATCCAGCTACACGCGGAGAACGTTTTGCCCTTTGTGGATACTATGTCGACATGCAAGTGGTTGTTGATTATTTGCGGAAGACATTTCCAGAACGTCGCGATGCTATACCAGCTGGTAATCCGGGTACAAGGAATCAGCCGGGGCCAATTGCAAGGCTGGATGCATCCAAAGCTGAGCGTGTGCTGGGAATTACGTGGACACCGTGGGAAAAAACGTATGGCGATCTCGTAAAGCAACTTTTGGAGCTCGAGGAGAAATTCAAAGCCGAGCGCTCCAAGATGCCAGCACTCTGATTTAGATCCGAATCGATTCATAGAGCCTTCTAAACAGGTGTGTGTAACTCTAGCTATCTTACAAGTTGTCTACTTAGTTATTATACTCTGGAGCATATCCGTACGAGTTCCGTTCACGAGACACCTGGCCGAGCTTAGAAAGGATTCTTGGGTAATCACATCGCGCAAGATATACCTCCAACAACATAATCGATTGTGTGCTCGAGGCTGTAAAATCGTCGAAAGCACATTGCACATCTTTCGCAGTTTTTGCGACGATACTGTTTCGTTCATTTTGGTCTGCACCAAAATCCTTTAGTAGCCTTGAGTAGTTCCAGGGCATAATATCGTTGTACTGCCTGAAGGCACCATGAAGTGCGCGTTCGATGGTATATCCATCGTTGTTCAGCACAATAATGATCACGTTGCTAGCACGAATACGAAGAAGTGTAGACAGTTCCTGAACTGTAGTCTGAAGAGCCCCGTCGCCCACGATTATAATTAGACGCCTAGGTAGTTTGCCAATCGTCTGCTCTTGCAAAGCTTTTGCAGCACCTACGGCAGCACCAACGGACCATCCAATCGAATTGTAAAGCATCTGAGAAAGCAGCTTAGAATCCCTCGGGAGTCGGATATCCGTCACACCAAACGATGCTGTTCCAGTGTCACATATAACCACGTCGTTGGGTTTAAGGAATTGAGATATTTTTGCCCATAAATGAGGTTGGGTGATCATACTGTCTGAGTCCGTGTTTGACACAATGTTATTTCTTGAATCAAAAACAGGTGCTTGTTTTGAGATGGGACACCTAGACACATGCGCAGAAAGGTGCTCAAGAATATGTATCATCATTGAAACACTTTGCTCAGGACCGTCAAAGAACTGCACTTGTTTCACATTAAGATCAATTAGCTTGTGAGGGTCAATTTTAGCACTAAAGCCACCTGTATTCGAATCAGTCTCCAGGTATCCAAAGCGCACAACGAGATCAGCCTCACCAAGCCTACTTGCCACTTCAGGATTTGAGCTGGCACCAATATAAGTACCCATGAATGAGGGTGCAGTTTCATCAACCAAACCTTTGCTAAGGGGAGTGTCAAAAGTCGGTAGCTGCAACGTGTCAAGCAATTTGCTCAAAGCCTCAGAACAGCCATATTGTCGCACTCGAACATCGGCAATGATCACAGGACATTGCGCAGCCTCAATGTAGGTCAAAATTCGGCGTGCAATTTCTTCATCTAGAGGTGAGATTGGACCACGACTCTGTTCCACTAAGGGGAAAAGGAGTGGAGCACCTGAGATCTCTCTAAAGACCATATCCGTTGGAATGGAAAGGTATGCAGGACGCCGGTCTTGCAGTGCACACCGCAAGACGTGGTCTATCGTATCCGCTTGACCTGTTTCACTGATCTCCTCCATTACCGTCGATACAGGCTCGGATATTCTCTTATACACTCCGAAGTCTCCATCAGCGAAGGAATGGTGAATAGGAAGGCGCTTTTTGGCTTGTATGGTGGGGGGAGAGCCGATTATATGAAGCAAAGGAATTCTCTCTGCATAAGCACCAGCTACTCCATTCAGCGCTGACAGTTCACCAACACCCCATGTCGTGAGGAGGACACCAAATCCATTCACACGGGAATAGCCGTCGGCAGCATACGCTGCACCGAGTTCATTGGCGTTTCCTATCCACGACAATCCTGGCATGTCTTCGATCAAATCACACAGTCCAAACGTGAAATCGCCAGGAACGCCAAATATTGACCCCACCCCCATTTGTTTCAACCTCTGCAGGAGATAATTTCCTACATAGACCTGATCTTTGTTTGAGGCTTTCTCCATGACGTCGCAGCGATCACTATTTGGACAGTTGAAGTGACAAAAGTTACACTTATAAACCGCATTTCAGACATCCAAACCTACATGCTTGTTGAGGATACCTGCAAGGGCTGTGCACGTGTCAAGGATAAAATCATCAGGCCTCTATTTCGTACCTGCGGTAGCGCAGAAATGATGTGACCAAAAATATAAATTACCTGTGATTTGAGCGAGTGGGAAGTTTTTTCATTATTTTCATCCGTCTTTGCTTTAAGATGCTGCTTGGATAAATTTGCGTTGTGATTCTTTGATAATAATGTTTCATCTCTCACTTACGCGATGTTTCCAGTCTTACAAGATTGGGGGAATATGCGATAAAAGTGCTTCGGCATTTCCCCGATTGTTGTTAGTCATGGTCGACTGACTGGTTGATTTATGTTGTGTTTTGGTCGTGATTCCCATGATTGTGAGATTTTCCTTATTGTTCAGTCCAATTCCTGTGGCTCATAAGCTGCTATCGCCTTTGTATATTGTGTCAAAATATTATCAAATTGACCTATTGTAAAGATATACGCAACACTTTAAGTCTTCGCAGTTCTTGGTTGCCTAAGCTTTAGCCTTCGTGCGAGTACTGCTGCATACAATCGATCCAATATTTCAGTCGTTGTTTCAAGACTTACGCATCCATCAGTAATGGATACACCATACTCTAAGTCATCACTCGTGCGTCCGTTCTTAGGTTCACTCTGCTTTCCCTCTTTGATATTGGATTCAATCATAACACCGATGATTGCATCCTGGCCTCGTTCAATCTGATCAGCAACATCATTCGCGACCTTCATTTGGTTTCGGTGATCTTTGTTGCTATTGCCATGACTCACGTCGATCATAATGCTCGGACATTTGTTCGGGAGCGTGTTAGATAATTCCACCTTGCTCGCAGCAACACTATGCTCGTCATAATTAGTTCCGGATTTACCTCCACGGTGTATAATGTGGAGGTCATGGTTTCCGGTTGTCGAGACAATCGCGGACATGCCCTGGTCTGTGAGGCTAATAAATGTGTGAGGCTGACTCGACGCACGGATTGCATCTAATGAAACACCAACACCGCCATCTGTCGAGTTCTTGAACCCGATCGGCATCGATAAGCCCGAAACAATTTGACGATGCAGTTGTGACTCAGTAGTCCTCGCACCAATGGCTCCCCATGAGTACAGGTCTGAAAGATAATGGGGCGTGAAATTGTCTAGGACTTCACATGCGACTGGTAACCCAATCTCTGTCACGTCCAAAAGGACCTGGCGAGCAACACGAAGGCCTTCGTTAATTTTACAAGTGCCATTGATATGTGGATCGTTGATAAGGCCCTTCCAACCAACAGTCGTGCGAGGTTTTTCAAAATAAGCACGCATCACAATAACAAGTCCGTCTTTCCAGCGTCGCTTGTACTCGTCGTAGAGTCGCTGTGCGTAATGACTCGCCTGTTCCGAATCGTGAATTGAACATGGTCCAGCTATAACCAAAAGTCGATCATCTTTTCCATTTATGATAGCTGCTGCGTTTTTACGTCCTAGGTCAACTGTTGCTTTTGATCGTTCGCTTGCAGGTAGTTCGTCTTTGAGTATCGAAGGTGATACAAGTGATTCGAGACCGACTACGCGTGTATTCATAGTCTGGGTGATACTCTCCATATACGAATTTCAAAACCGAACACAACACGTCAATATTGCTATCCCGACATTTCTGCTGCATTATTTGTTCTCTTATATTGTCTCACTTTTGACGTCCCGCCATAATTAGCCTTACCAGCATCATATAGCACGTGCCATGCTTAGAAGTCCCAACAATGACGTGATACAAATGTTGCGCGAGTCATTGTCCCACGTGCACGTTTCACGTGGGAAACCCTATTTCGATAATTCGATTATCAGCGAATAGAGCGGGCTTGATATGTTATGATGACGAGCCACGGGAATTTTGCTCCTTAGATTGTTGATTTGGTTCTGCCCAAAATAGCTTGATTGATTGCAGCCGTTCATACTTTGTTATATAGTCGATATTGTAAAATTCCCCTCTCTCCCAGTAGAAAATATATCCATCGATTTGCCAAACATGTTAAGCTTACATCTACTCCTGATATAATACACCATTTCAACGTTTAAGCTGCGTGAAACTATAGTTGTTAAACTGAGCCCTTGGTAACAGGTCTAATCACCAAAATCCTAATCATATCATGAATAGTTAGAAATTCGCCCCTCTTTCGCTAGATATGATGATCAAATTCTGGCTTGAATGTCACGCCATACATATAATGACACTTACAGCGATTCTTCATACAAAGGCAGCTGAGGTATTCTTGATTCATTTATAGTTACCCAAAAATCCATCAAGGGCAATGCAGAATATGGTCTGGACATGGTCATACACGTCCGAATGGAGCGTGATAAGTTGTTTCGCATTCGTTATTGATTGGGATTTTGAGCTTGATTGTACTACATATGAAAAGCTCCTACATCTCATTACCGATTCCTCATCCTGACCGCTCGCGGCTCATGTAAGCCCTGCATACCCGTTTGAAGACTATTAGTCCACACATTTATAACTCCCTCAGAATTACGAAACACGAAACAAACAGCAAATTGTGTTCTTTATTTAGGCTTGATGTTGCAAAATCAATCGGCCGTGTTACGTCGAAAAAATGAGCTAGATCGACCTTAGCTTAGTCACATTTTGCGCCCCCCCCCCGCCCACGAACAGCGCGGCAGCAGCAAGAACCGAGAATGCCACAAACATTGATAAATGGTCGACCACGATGGAAGTCGTACTGTGGGATTGTCACTGGCACTTGATATTTAGCTTAAATGCATACAAGCTTGCAGGCGTGGCGTCTTCATATGTTAAAAATAGTGATCGAAAAGCGGAGCGAGCGCCATCTTGACGATAAAAATACTAGAAAGATAAAACACGCATATCTGAGAGTTGTTTGACACAAGCCATTTATTCAATTCATTCAGCACCGGTAAGTCCGAGGTGATAGATGAAAGGCTTTATAAAAGCACAACATTTTATTTGAGCGCGTAGTGATTGTGAGAAAACGTCACTCCGGTGTGGATGATGAGTCTCATTTATCAACTTTGCCACTTAAATATGGCCAATCGTGCCAACCTCGTGCCCATTCTCGTATGTACATTTAAGCAATCTTGAGGCCAGCATAATGCACTTCGATTGATTCCCATTTAACACATCGCCTTGATCCCAAAATGCAGAATGGGAAAATCATAAGCATTCTTAACGAAGTGGTCGAGAATGGCTGCACATGCTACAGGGGATCAAGCTTTGTGTCAGCCTGGATAAAACAGCAGCTGTAAGGCATTGCAGACAGATATAGGCAGCAAAATTTATTTGGGCGCAATATTTGATTATTTGTTTTGCCCATTATGCGGGCGGTATGATTCAAAATTTTTCATACGTCAAATCTTGCACTCCGATATGCCTACGCTCAGAGAGTGTTAATTTTCCCAATTCACCCTGGCGTGGCCCCTGAGCAAGAACAAGGCTACGTGGCTAGCGTTTTGTTGCTAGATATAACACATCGAGGAGGCTGTCGACGCTGGAACTAAAGATGAGCCAAGAGTTGAATCCTATTTAGAATAATCATACACTCAGAAGTGCAGGAGTAATATCTTAAAATATGGAATCATTTATCTTATCCGCATGGATAAGAACTATTGTTGACGGTATTTCTTGATGTAGCTATAAGTTTGTCAGTCTGTATGAATTTGCCCTTCGATATCGTATAATGCGACAACAACAATATCTCAATAGTTGGGAACGAAATGGAAATGCCCCCTCAACTCAAAGTACACAGAAACGAGAAATAAATGATGATAATGAGTCTGGGAAATACAAATTTTAATGCATCTTACATTCGATGTTGGGATCGAGAGAAACGTTTATCTGGGTTCAATCATTCACTTAAAAGCGAACACATACAAAAAAAACTCTGGTTTCACTGCACCAGACGCCTTTCGAGCGCAAGACTCATGTCCTGATACATTCGCAGACTCGAAATAGCAATCAAGATCTTAATAGCTAACGAGCCAATCGCAAATTTAATGGACACTGGCTTAATGAGTAAAAAGACATATGTTGTCAGAAACTTGAAATCCTTACTTGGATGTAAAATTGACCGTGATGTCGTCATCACATCAAGAATCCCTGGCCAACGTCATGATGATGTATCTCTTGTCCAATTAATTCTTGCCGCAGGAGTGTACGACAATCTTGTACATCTAAGGTTGCCCCATTGTTTTCTAAAACCCTGTCCACATGTTTGGGGAGTCTACTAGGACACAGCATGTCAATAAGTTACTAATTCACGCCGAAGGAGCGCAACTGTGCATCGAATGGCACACACCGATCCGTGCGGCGTCATAGTATTGTAACTGCCCAAAGCTGAATTCAAAATGTGTCGTACGATACAACATCTGTATTTCTTCTCTACTCATTGAAGGAACGACAAATAACCATCGTAGCTATTTCGCTGTCCGCTTTTTAACAATGCCGTACTTTGCATAGATAGCTCCTTGCATCCCGTCAACGATCCAAATGACCCATTTCTAGCATTGAAGTTCCTCATTCGACATGCCAAAATACGAGCGCGCAGCGATGTGATGATGAACCAAGTTCACAATAGGTCACAAGCTTCTCGAGTGGAGAGACATAACGCATATCTCTGGCTTTATTCATCTTTGGGATAAAGTGATTGTGGCTTCATGACGAGATCTCATTCAAGTTGAAGGGCTCAAAAGACTCCGTGTCCGAATGCCTACACACCTCCAGAGTCATTGGCACTACAACCCAGCTCCAGCAATGAATGATTTCTGCGTAATTTCGGACTCATTCCAGTCATTCTTATTTGTGCATTGAGTGTGTGCTGGCACTGAGTCTCACACAACCACGAAAATAGTCACCATAGGACACTCAGCGAAAAATACCATCGTCGTTGCGGCCACTTCATACTCGGAAATCCTACCCTGATTTTACTCCTCAAATTCAAGTGACTACGGCCGACATCTGCAGCTGTGCAGGCCTAGAGCTATGGAGGTACTCTCAATCAATGCCCTGTACGTTCACTCCTGCGGTATGGAATAACGTCGTCACAATCACGCACCCAAAGCCCTCCCAAGCATATTAAACTCCGACTTCGAGCCATAATTATCCTCGATGACGACAAAATTGTGGTCCTTGCTCTTAATCCATATGCAAAAGACGTGCTTGTTCTCGATGGTAGCGAGAAGCTTGAACTAGCGCCTTGCAACTCCTCCACCTCAGAGTAGGAGAGCTAGATCTTTGAGCAATGTGCCAGCACCTATAAGTTAGAGCCTGCAGAATGCACATATTGATAGTTGCAACGGGTTGGAGCATGGCTGTAATTGTGATTTCAAAAATGAGAAAAGAGCAAATGCCTCATCATGACAGTTATATTTTAAATTCTCAATTAAATGCCGGCCAGCTTAGGAACCAGCATTTCCGAAATTAAATGTTACAGCTCAATTGTCATTACAATGTTACAAACACAACCTTATTACATTGAGGATCCATGTACGTCATTGTAACATGGCAAACCACTTTTGTAGCAAGCGCCGAAAAAGAGAAACCACAGCGCCAGCTGTCTTTGGGCATCATTGGCATGGGAGATATGGGTCGTCTTTATACCACGAGGCCGCGTGCTGCAGGATGGGCTCATGTGAACGTGTGTGATCGGCCGGAAAAGTATGAGTCGCTCCGGGATGAATTTCAGGGCACAGAACTGACGGTTTTACGCGATGGACACCTTGTATCGCTTCAATGTGACTTTGTTGTGTACTCCTTGGAAGCAGGGAATATCCAAAAGGTCGTGGCCGAGTACGGGTCATCGACTAAAGTTGGTGCTGTGGTATCTGAACAGACTAGTGTAAAGGCGCCAGAGCGAGATGCATTCGAGAAGTATCTACCTCAGGACGTGCACATTATTTCGTGTCATTCCCTGCATGGCCCGCATGTTGATCCACGCGGGCAGCCACTCATCCTGATTCAGCACCGCGCACCCGCTGACAAGCCACATCTGGTCGAGCGCATCTTGGCATGCCTCGAGTCCCGCTATGTGTATATGAGCTATGAGGAGCATGACACGGTGACAGCGAACACACAGGCAGTCACACATGCAGCATTCCTGACAATGGGCACTGCCTGGGCGCAGCTCCAAGCATATCCATGGGTGACAGGCAAGAATCCAGGCGGCATGGAAACAGTGAAAATTTACTTGTGTCTGCGCATCTATGGCGCAAAATGGCATGTATTCGCGGGCCTCGCATTACTGAATCCAGAGGCGAGCGTGCAAGTGACGCAATACGCAGCGAGTGCAACAGCTTTATTCCAGCTTATGCTCGAGGGCAAATATGATGCGCTCGTGCAGCGCGTACTGAGCGCCCGGCGCAGTGTATTTGGCTGGCAAGACACGGAAGTGGGCACGAACCTGCCTGGTCGTTCGCGGATTCTTGTAAGCGATGAGATGTTGGACGAGTTTTATGTGATTGCAGAGCGGGTCAACAAAGGCGAGAAGAGCGCTGCGGAGGCTGAGCGGACTGTGCGTGAAGAAGCGCCACCGGCAAATTCGCATCTGTCGCTTCTTGCGATCGTCGACTGTTGGCATGTCCTTGGCATCGATCCATACCGGCATTTGGAGCTTGCTGCAACACCTGTATTCCGCATGTGGATCGGTGTGACTCAGAACTTGTTCCGCTCGCCAGACAGCGTCTTGGCAGCATGCCGAGCAGCCGTCGACGACGTTCGGTTCCGCGCGGACGACCTGGAGTTCGTTATTGCCGCTCGCGGGTGGGCACAGGCTGTGCAGTTCGGAGACTTTGACGCGTATCGCCGGCGCTTTGAAATGACACGTGCATTCTTCGCGCCGCGACTCACGGAAGCCAACAAGGTCGGGGCTGAGATGCTTAGAGTCTTGTCGACGCAGTCCTAACGCTCAAGGATCCAGTTTTTATACGCGCGTGCATTGCCCCAGCGCTCATCGAGAAGAGTGGACTGGAGCCACTTTTGCAGCGCACGTCGGCGATCCTCCAAGAACAATGGATGATACCGCTGCCACAGGCCGACGTGTCGTGCCGGTAGATTCGGTAACTGCCTTGCATAGCTGGGACGCTCGTAAGCAAGTTGCTCGTGCAGTGAGACAAAGGCGCTGTACCGCTTACTGATCTTGAGGACCGTGTCTGAATGTCCAGTAATTTGGATGTCGTACATGATCCAGCCATGTGTAAGTGCGCCGACCCTGTGCCAGCCGCGGACGCGCACTTCTTTGGCAAAGAGCGTCGGCTCGCCTCGAGATGTTTCCTGTGTCGACTCGTTCACCGGCGACAATGACTGGAGTGATGACATGGACGAAGACGTGGACATGGTCGGTGGCAATAGTGACTTCGGGTGATCGGGACTAGTCGCTTCATCCGCGCTCAATGATGAAGAAGATGCGGTCGATAAAGACGGTACCTGGATAAATGGGCTCATGTGCTGCGTTGGTGGACGTGCCTGTTCCTGTGACTGGGCATGCTCCTGAGCCTGTGGTTTCGCTTGCGTTGGTTCGCATCCCGGTTCGCGTTGCTGATCGATACGCGATGTATTTAGATGGTTGTGTGCAAGTCCCGGCGCACATGTAGCAGAGTCTGGGAAGCACTCTTTAAAAAAACTTGGTGTGTCAGCCGATAGACCCTCGCTTGGTCTTGGTGCTTCGTGTTGTGTTGGAGCGTGGTTATGGAAATGAGACCGGCGCTCAAATGTGCCGAGCACAGATTCGTGTACATCGTTATTGATGACCTGCGAGGGTGTAAGTGATGTGGGAGGAGTTGGAACATGTGAATCCTGATCGTCTACATCTTCGAGTTCTTGCACGATAAACTGTGAAGGCTCCTGGGGACGCGAGCTTCCACAGTGTGCCGAGGCTGATTCTGGGTCATCCCGGAGCACAATAAGTTTCGACGTACTTGAGAAGGCTGGATTCCGTCGCGGCCGGCGAAAGTGCGATTGGACTACTTCTGTTGTCTCTCTCTCTTGATTCAACTCGGCAATGAGGGGCTTCAGCCTAGACTCAAGCGGCATACGCGGCTAGCATGCAAACGGCAGATATGGTCGTGTTTGCCTTTCGAGTAAGAAGGGGCTCCAAATGAGCACTGTGCAAATGATTGGATGAAAGTGTGTACCTGTCGCACTGGTGGAGCGGGGGGAGGGGGTGGATAAATCATGTGGCCAACAAGGAATTGTGGGATGCGGGGGGAAAATCAAACATCAGATAGTCAGATGTGTGACAAGAAAACAAATTTTGACCCAATTTCCCCATGCACTGTGATCTTTCATGTGGGTGTGTCTAATTTTGTGCTCGTTGTGTATGAGTGCCATCATTGGGCTCGGATGCATAGGTCGCATTCACCAAGTTCGACGACGTGCGCCGCCGAAAAGGCCGCAACGTCAACTGTGTATTGCAGCGCTGCTTGGATCAGGCGGTCATACGGCTGAGCTACTTACCATTTTACGTGCATTGCCGCAGGACCAATATACCCCGCGCATCTACTTCACAACGACGGGCGATGCGCTAAGTCTTAAAAAGGCGGCTGATGCGGAGGGAGGCAGCCTTGCTCGACATGAAATGCAGGGTCTATGTATTCCACGCGCCCGTGTGGTGAAGCAAAGCTGGCTTACGACACCGTTGTCCGTTGCGAACAGCACTGCGTTCTGTGTATGGCACCTAGGTCTCGCCCCAATCTTCCGACGACGTGATAAATCACGCGAAGAACATGTGCCATGGGCTGATGTGCTCATCATGAATGGCCCAGCTACGTGCGTCCCGGTCGTTATCGCTATCATCTTTATGCGTGTATGTTGATACCAACCCAGTACCTGACTCGTGTGCTTACCTGCATCACAGATTATCGGAATACCCACACCCCGGATGCTGTACATTGAATCATTCGCGAGAGTTACTTCATTATCACTATCTGCGCGAATCTTGCGATATGCGGTCGACAGGTTTGTGGTGCAATGGCCCACAGCGGAGCCTAGCGCATTGTGCTATGGACCGCTCGTCTAAAGCGTGGGCGCAGACATCTGAGAACCCACGACCATGGCAGGCGCATTAGGATATGTTCCGTGGCTTTCTACATCTTGCCCTTTGTTTTGGAGTCCATCTTGAACGGCACGCTCTTCTTGCTCTCGCTGGTAGTCGTCGTATGGGAGCTGGGATTTGCCCTGCCATGCCCTATTGCAGCAATGCACATAGCAGCAACCACAGTAATCGCAGCATTCACAAGACCATTGACCTTAGATAAGTTAATTGAAGACCTTATACATACAAGGAAGTAGATAGCACCAGGTCAAAATCACGCCCTCACAGGGGTCCATCACGAGCCATTCACTTCTCAAGTGCTGACAAGGGTTGTAGATGTAGCGTGGAGGGAATCATGCAGTGCATCGGTGGGGAACCGAGAATCCAGGCACATACACTCGCCAATGGGGGCAAATTTCCGTTCTCGAGGTACTGAGCAGCCTCTCTGAAGAACAGCCAGATGCACGTGGCAATGTCATGGCCTAGATACCGTCGAACCGATGTCCCATCCAGCGTGTCTACATAGCCAAAAATAGCGGATCGATTCGAAGTACAAAGTAAATGAAAAGCTACTCGCTTGAATACAAACACAACGCACAACGACACGAGAAAAGCTCTAGTCCTTGCTACCGCCACAGCTGCCATGACCGCAAACACCACCAACGATAGCTGCGACAGCGATAATGATGACGAAAAGCAAGATCCAGAAGCAGATCCACCTGCGCTTGCGCGCGCGACGAGCCGCAACAACGGCCTTATCGGTCTGCTGGCGACCAGCCTGCACTTCCTTTTCGGTGTGCTGCGCATGGTCACGAATCACATTCAACTGCTCGTCTTGCTGCTCAACAAGGATCGACATTTCTTGGAAGAGGGCAGCCAGCTCTGTGATGGTGCGTTCGATGCGCTGAATATCGGAATGGCGCTCCTGTACTTCGCGTAGTGCACCGCGGGCTTCGCCTTGGCGGTTCGAGTTCATCAGTGCTTGTGAAAAGATCTGTTGTCCATCAGACTCGCCTTCGAGGGCGCTCTGAATTTCTGCCTGTGTTGCATCAGGCTTCACAATGCGCAACTGACGTTCCGTGCGCTGGCGGTACTTGGACCGATAGGCCTTTTCGACCTCTTGGTACCGCATGATGGTCTCTTTGAAGCGGTTCTTCAGAGCCCCAATCTGGGTGAGACGCACATTCCGACCGACGCCCTCTGGTGCGGGTCCCGACGCAGGGGTTTTCGTGGCTTCTGCCTCGAGGGATTTGATAGATGTTTTGACAAAGTTCGTAAACATGCTTGTCTGCTGCGCAACGCTCGTAAGCTCACTCTCAGCAGCTAGTTGCGCGGCTTCGCCGACGTTGTTGAGCGAGCGCGAGTGAAGATCAGAAATACGGTTTACATTCATGTCGATCTGGCGGATTGTGTCCTGGATCTCGCTGATCTTGCCGAAGAACGTGTTAGTATTGCTGTTGAATGCCGCCGCTTCCGGATCCGATGACATGTTGACGGTGTAGGTGTCATTCTGCGTTCCATCTGCGCCATAACCGGCCGCAGAAGCCGTTCCAGCCATCCCAGCATCTAGACCAGTGGCAGAGCCAGCTGCAACGCCAGGCACGCTAGTTCCAGCCACACCACCGCCCATCATGCCTGCGATGGTTGAGCCACCGCCAGGCATGCCCATGTTTGCATTCTGATCCGTCGTGTAAGCGCGGCCTGACGCGCCCTGCAGCGCGGTCATTTCGTACGTGTCTGGCTGCTGCGTCATAGTCGCGGGTGCATAAGCCGTTGAAGGGTTGGACGTGGGCGGAACGTACGTCGTCTCTTCCGACTGCTGCATTACGTAGCCAGCTGGCTGTTGCTGAGCAGCTTGATATGAGCGCCGCTTCTGCTGCTGCTGTTGCTGCTGTGCATACTGTTGCTGAGCGTACTGTTGTTGGGCGTACTGTTGTTGGGCGTACTGTTGCTGGGCATATTGCTGCTGGGCATACTGCTGCTGGGCATACTGCTGCTGGGCATACTGCTGCTGGGCATACTGCTGGGATTGTTCAGGCTGCATCTCCGATGGTGGTTGGTATGGTGCACCAGTGGACTGCTGCGTAGGGAACATATGGTCGCCATAGCCATTGTTACCATACTCTTGTTGGTAGTAGCTGTCTATAGCCTGCTGTGCTGTATTAAACCCTTGCTGAGAGTTGCGCTGGGGCTGGGCGCCACCGTAGCCGGCGGCAGCGCCAGTGCCAGGACTGGTGTAGCCGCCAGCCGCTGACGCTTGTTGCGCTCGCATCGCCGCCAATCGATCGCGAGCCATGGTCGTTGAACACGAAACTGACGTACGATGTTCGCAAACTGAAACACGCAATTGCGCGCAGACTTTGGACTCGGCTTGGCCTGCAAAGCCCGAGGACCGAGATTCTAATCTGCCCACTCATAATCGCCCAGAGCGCGTAACTTGGGCAAACGTGGAATATACAATTTCCAACATGCATGCCATCTAGCTTAGGTAAGAAGGGTACGGAGTCCAGCGACCACAGAAGCCTGCGAGAAAGAGAACAATGGAAGCGAGCCGCTGAAAAAAAAGAGGTAGGGGGTGAAATACAATCCAGGTTGCGAGTGGCACGCAAATTTTTGAGAGTAACACACAAGAGAGGCGCGCGAGGCAGAAAGAAGTACGTCTATGAGGAAGAGTTTGATGATGTGGGCGACGAGGGCGTGGTTGCTGAGATCCGGTCTCGCAGCGCAAGGTATCCACGGTTGTTGGGCGACGAGTACCATAGCAGGTCGCTCTGCGACACTGGGTCAGCAAAGTGAGGCAACGGCTCATTCTTAGCGAGCCACTTGTGCGGCATGACGAGTGCTCGTAGGCTTGTGGCATTGTAGTACCGGCATACGATGGAGCCGCCAGCTTGTTCGACAGCAGCAATGGCCGCGTGGGATGCACGCGAGACGACGAGATTCACTGGCGTGCGTAGATGTTCTTTGCCATCGGCAAGGAGCTTGACTCCATCACGCACACGGTGGACACATCGGCTTTCATAGAGTTCACGTGCTGTGATGGGTTTTGAAGCGTCGATTCGGCCTTGATCGATCCAGAATTGCAGTCGGTCGAGATTCAAGGGCGCAAAATGCTGTTTGTGTGGGTTGGTGAATCCACGCTTTGGAATCAAGCGTGTCAGTGGTGTCTGACCGCCTTCGAAGCCGGGCTTGGGCTTGCCATTTCCGGCGCGGGCCTTTTGACCCTTGTGGCCGCGGGTCGAGGTGCCACCGCGATCTGTGCCGCTACCACGACCCAGACGCTTGCGTTGCTTTTTGGGGGCAGCTGGTGCCAAGTTGCCGATCCGCACAGCTGCGGTGGCATATGTTGCGGGTAAGGGTGCCTGCATAGCTGGCGACGCCCACGCGCGAGGTATAGAAGCCAATTTGCCGGTCAACGTATGCACACGCTGCAAGAGCGCCATCGGTCGTTGTCCCAGCAGCATCTCTTGCAGTCAAAGGGCGAGCTATATGTGGGAAGGTGGGTATGGGCACAGTGGAAAGCCGTGCGTGAGTGTAAAAAGGGGCCGTGGGTAAGACGAAGCCGAGAGAGAGATAGAGAGGGAGCGTCGACTTGCGAAATGGGAGGATGTCCACAGGGAGGCTAGAAGGAGGGGAGCGAACACGTGACTGATCTGATTTTCTGGCCACCACCTGAGACTAGATATCCACCTCCATAGACCGTCGCAGGTCCTCTCGACGCGCGCTTTGTTGCGTGGCGTGGCGGAGCGAGGCGAGCTCATTTCAGCCACATGTCTTTCCAAGTGCCGTGTCGGAAGGAAGCGAAGGCGTGCGCAGAGTTGTCGACCAGGCAAGGATTTATGTAATCTGGTGTGAGAACGTCTATATCAGCGACGGCGACCCCTCCTGCAGCACGATCAAAGCACACCGACACTAGTGGGCCGGTCCCCATCAGGAGGATGGTGCTTCCCCTTTCAGTTGACCAGCTTGTAGCGAAGCAAGCCAAAGATACGAGTGCGCAGCGCCCGCGCTTTGTCTCGCGCAGGGAGCGAGAGGCACACCGACAAGCGGAACAAAAGGCGGAGGCAGAGGCAGAAGAGGCACGGCATGCCAAGGTCCAGAACGAGCGTGTAGAGTGGGAGGCCACATCGAAGCGCGAGCGAGAACGTGAGCGAATGCGTGCACGAGGCCGCCGAGCCGCGTCAGGCGACCGCGATGAGGATGATGGAGATGAACAAGACGAGCGGCCGAGAAAGGTGCCAGCGATGGCGCCGCAGGAGCTAGCAGACATTAAGGAACGGTACCTGGGTGTGCGGCGCGAACGAGGGCCGCGGCGTGTGCGACGGGCAGGCGACAATGCGACGAGGCGCTTTCAGTTTGAGTGGAGTGCGGACGACGACACGAGCGATGCGCGTGTGGCGGGTGATGCACGCGTGGAAGAAGTGCTGCTTCGTGGGCGGGCTGGTCTGGATGGATCGGAGCGGAGTCTGACGGGGAAGAGCACGATGCGATCGACTTTGGCTGAGAAGCCATGGACAGAAAAGAGTCTGAGCGAGATGCGGCCGCGGGACTGGCGCATCTTCCGCGAGGACTACCAGATCCAGGTGCGGGGCGGCGAAGATGTGCCGCCGCCCTTGCGTACGTGGCGAGAATCGCGGATTCCAGGAGCGATCCTCGATGCGATCGAGGCGATGGGCTACCGAGAGCCGACGTCGATCCAGCGGCAGGCGATTCCGATTGGGCTGATTCCTCGCGACCTGATTGGTCTTGCCGAGACGGGATCTGGCAAGACGGCGTCGTTTGTCGTGCCGATGCTCGCGTATGTCATGGCGCAGCCACGCATGGCGCCAGGCGATGTGTACATGGGGCCGTATGGGCTGATTCTTGCGCCGACACGTGAGCTGGCGCTGCAGATAGAGGCTGAGACGCGAAAGTTTGCAGCGCGCCTGCAGATCCAAGTGGTGTCGCTCGTGGGTGGACGCGATTTGGGCGAGCAGGCGTTTCATCTGAACGATGGTGCCGAGATTGTGATAGCGACGCCGGGCCGTTTGCAGGACTGCTTGGAGCGGCACATGCTTGTGCTGGGCCAGTGCCACTATCTGGTGATGGACGAGGCGGATCGCATGGTCGACATGAACTATGAGGAAGCGTTGCACTATATTCTCGACAGTCTGCCGACGACGCGGACGACGATGCTGTATTCAGCGACGATGCCGCCGACCGTGGACAAGATTGCACGGACGTATCTGACGCGGCCAGTGACCGTGACGATAGGCCAGGCAGGCCAGGCCGTCGGCACGATTGAGCAGTGTGTGGAGTTTGTCGACTCTGAGGAGGATCGGCAGCAGCGGCTCCTGCATGTGCTGGATAGTGGCTTTGCGCCGCCGATGATTGTATTTGTGAACCAGAAGGCGAATGCGGATCTTGTCGGCAAGGACTTGCGCCGAGCGGGCTGGAATGTGGCTGTGCTGCATTCGGGTCTATCGCAGCCGCAGCGAGAGGCAGCGATAGCGTCGCTGCGGGATGGGTACAACGAGGTGCTTTGCTGCACGGACATTGGTGCACGGGGTATTGACTTGCCTGATGTGTCGCTCGTGGTGAACTACCAGTTTCCCACGCAGTTTGCTTCGTACATCCATCGCATTGGTCGTACGGGCCGTGCAGGCAAGAAGGGGCACGCGATGTCGTTTGTCAACGATGATGATGCACAGCACTTTTACGCACTGCGTCTGGAGCTGGCCAAGTCGCCGGTCTCGAGTGTGCCAGGTGCGCTAGCGAATCACTCAGCGGCGCTTCAGGCGCCTAGTCAGACGGGCCATGCGAATGCATGAATGTACCTTTCGGACAGACAGGACAGCGCTAGAGCGAGGCAGCAGGTGCGCTTGAAGAGAGAACGAGTGAAAGAGAGAGAGAGAGAAAGAGTCGTCCGTTCTGTGATGGGGTCGTGCTCTTCTTCCAAGCAAGGCACGCCATACAGACTTGGTGGGTTGTTGGAGGCTTTTGTGGGGCGAGAAGGACGATCTATCACGCTAGCCGGGTATGGTCCACCAGATACGCTTGCATACGATGTATGGAATGGGAAACATGTATAGATAGACACGAACGCATGGGCTATGTGAAGACGTGCGGGAGGTGTGGGGAAAGATGGAGCCGTTTTATGTTTGCTGTAGTATAGAGAGGATGCGCTCCCGCGCGCCGGGCGACAGGGCCGAGAGAGCCTCGAGCATCGCATCGGCCCGAGCATGTTCGACAGCGGCGTCGAGATGCGACAGGTGCGACTCGAGCTGGCGAACGGCAAACTCGTCGGCATCGGTAGATACGTACGACGCGGCCGCCTCGATACGCGCGAGACAGTCACGCGGCTGCAAGAAAGGAATGGCGTCGGCGAGCGCGTGCTGGTAGCGTGCCTCGATGAGGCGGCGACGGCAGCGCCAGTAAAAGTAGCGGCGTGTGGCGGCCCAGGGCATCGCACACTTGAGCACGCCCGTCGCGAGCATGCGGCCAGCGCGGTCGTGGGCGTCTGCATACTCGACGGCCATAGCATGGAAGAAGGGCGCAATGTGCTTCTCACGCTCCTGCAGGCGCTGCATCAGCGCGGGCTTGTCGGAGGGCGCAGCCGCGTGGACGGCGTGCGTCAAGTGGGCGAACGTGGGGTCGAGGCGCATCTTGGTGGCGCGCTGGAGCTCGGCACGGAACTTGATTTCCACGAGGCCGGACGCCTCGAGCACGCCGCCACGCGCACTGTCGCTGTCGGCGGACATTTCGATCATGCCGCGAGCATTCACCTGTGCGTCGAGGACGACCCAGGAGCCGCCACGCAGCTCGCCGGCAGGCGGGATGTGCACAAACACAGGCTGGTGGTACTGGGCGAGGCCATCGACGATCTTGCTGCCCTGCTTGAGGATCTCGTCGTACATGTCCTGCTGGCCGCCGCTGAAGCCGCGCCAGTTGGCGAGCATGAGGAGCGGGAGGCCCTCGCGGTCAAAGTCGACGATCGCCTGTGCCGTCTTGTACGCCGAGTTCGGGTACCAGACCTGACCGGCTTCAAAGACGCGCTGCTCGTTCGAGTGCGGATTCGCGGGGTCCGCGGGGATCACGCGCTCGAGTGTGCGGGTTTCGACGGCAATGACGCCGAACGGAATACCGCCGAGCCGCGCGCGGCCGACGACGACGGACGTCGCCCAGCCGGCGAGGGTTTCCTGGAACGAGCCGCAGTCAAAGAGGCCGGGCTGGAACGTGCCGTCGACGACTGCGCCCTCGATGAGCGCACGTGGAT
>NW_001849854.1:0-48901 GCF_000181695.2 Malassezia globosa CBS 7966 | reverse complement strand
ACTTTCTTTAGTGGGTAAAGGAATTGAGAGAACATCTTCATTAGAGCCCAACTCGACGTCTTTGGGTCGATATGTCATGGTGTCTGAACAAAAGTCTTCCCGAGGCCGTAATTTTTTTTTGTATTGCTGGAATTTGTTCGGCTCAGCTTTCCCCACGGGGAAGAAAGCAGGGGAACTTCTATTAAATAACGTTCATTGGATGGATTATGTCATAGCTATATTTACAAGATCCTCCGGCATGCAGGAGAGCCACATAAGCACGGAATAGCCTCTGTTTCATCCTCTGAGGCTTGGACTTGCCGGTCAGCTCGTTATAATTCCACGCACACTTGTAGTCGTAAGTCAACTCCTGCCCAGGGAGAACAGTCTGTTTGGCACTGATGTATTAGAAGAAAAATCACGGGAGACTTACAAAATCACGATGCGCTTTTCGCCTTGGACCGTGAGGATTTTGGCCGTACAATTAGGCGTGCAACAATGCTACCTAGTTAGGAAAAGAGGCGACTTTGAACGTACATTCATTAGACGAGCAATATTTCCCTTCCGAGTTGCATCTACTACGACGTCATCGTCGACACGAAATAGATAAGTACTGAAGTTGCCCTGCCATATTAGAAATGCATACACGTACTGATCGTTCATACATCTTCTCACGATGATCGGCAACTTGCTGGCGAACAACTTCTCCAACGTATTCAATAACCATATCACCGGCAGATATGTGCTCCATCGCGAATAATCCCCAGTCGTGTATGGGACTTTTAGCGAAACGCAACTGTTTCTTTCGTGTTTGAAGCTGGTTGACGTGTAAGATATCGGTATCTGCAAGGGTCTCACGCCGATTTTGTTCAATATCAAGTGCGAGGCGACGTGAGTCAGCTCGGTTATTTCTTGCAGAAGCGAGAGAACGAGTGGCACTTGTTGCTTCCACTACTGCCCGATTTCGATCCGCCAAATGCGCAGCTTTCTCTGCAGCGGGAATTCGATAGAAGCCCTGTGCACGCGCACTGCCTGCTTCATGTAGATCGGGAGCATCTGGAGTGGCAATGGGGGGGCATTCTTGTGCATGTTGTCCGCGAAGCACCAAATCTAGTAAATACATTTCTTCATCATCCTGAGCTAGTCCGATTCCAACAGGGTCGAGAAAAGCACGTGAATCCGAGGTGAGGGACAATTTGTCCTGAACAGCCCCCTTTTGATCGACAGGGGCTCGCTTAGGAATTGAGTCGAGGCGACGAAACGAAGGGATCACGCTTCCTAAAGAAGTAGAGCGAGATAGAGAGTGTGATTTGTGACTTGCTATGATAGCTCCTCCCTTGCCATCTGAGCGCAGGAAATGTGCGATAAGAGGCGTCACGGTTCGAGTTTTTATGTCGCGCAAGATTATAGATGTAAAATCAGCGAGAATTCTTGAAGTGGCTTCTGATACGAGTTCGTCTGTTGACCATGTCGTTTTTGTGGATGTAGGTCGTATCTTCTCCGAGGACAAAGGTAAAGCAGGATTTGGGGTCAATGAAGGTTCTGTATTCGATCCTCTGTCTTCTGGTTCGCGAATGTCAAATCGAAGTCGACATCCATGAAGAGTTCCGGAACCCAAGACCATTTTGCATCGAAACGCTGCATCATGATCTTCAAACCCCACGTACCACCCAAGATGATCCCGCTCAACGAGAACAGGCGCGAAAGAAGAAAAATAAGCTCGAATAGATTCTGCATCCGTGGTATTCGAAAACATACGCGGAATGAAAATGTAAGGGTGCCCAAGATTCGACAACCGATGTGCAATAACCGCTGACATGGGCTCATTCTTTGAGTGAGAATGCGGCTCATACGAGTTGGGACGCTTTCGCATACTACTCCTAATTTGACGCTCACGCTCACGAAGCTCCTCGCGTAGACGCTTTTGTTCATGTTCACGTTCTCGTGCGAGTGCCTGATGTTTGCGCGCATAACGTTCCTTCAAAAGCGCTCTGTACTGCTGCACGTACACCTTTCGATCGTGGTCAAGGAAAACTTGGACAAAGGCAGGACCCATTCTCTGGCCGTCAAGCGCGCGCCTCGCATTAGACGCTGCCTCTGAAGCATCATCTAAACGAGGTCCCCCGAAACACACCCACATGATGCCAATACTCTCACCAGTCTGAGGATCAACTTTAAGCTCGCTTGCGTCGATAGCGCCAAAAGCACGGCACTGCTGCAAAACAGGCGCAGGCGTCGTCAGTGGCGACAGATGACAAATGACGATTTCTCGCGGTGGCGGTGGGCCCACTGAATGATCGTCGTACTAAAGTCGCGTTGTTAATAATGGATGCATACGCACCTTGTAATGCAAATGTTCGAGATGTTTCCGTGGCTTAAGCCGGGACGATTTTGGTGGCTTGTTATGGTGTGAGAGCATTCGGGGGTCAGTCGTGGAGCGCCGAGGGTGAGTCTCATACCGCCGCAACATCTCTTTGTTACGGCCCAACTGAGGATCATGTATTGTCTGATAATTTCTACCTGAGCTTGGAATTTCTGAAGGAAGAAGTGCCTTGGACGATGAGGGATCATCAAGACGCGCGTCGTTCATGCGTCGAGGTGGCCTTGGAGGTGGCCCTGGGGGCAGAACGCGCGGCATGCTCTGGTCCATTAGATTTTCCCTGGAATATATAGGTTCACGATTCTCGGATAAACGTAAAGTTGTTGCGTACTCTGGCGGCATTGCGCCATACGCGAGTGAGCAGCGAATACAAATTGATGTTTCTAGGGTTCGGTTATGATTGCAATAAGAATGGCGCGTCGCGTCCGAGGTAATTACTAACGACCAAGCCTATTAGGTAGGTGTGGAGATCACACGCTCTCAGTTGTAGGGTCTAGCGTAAGTTCTGGTATGCTGGAGTCGTCACGAATGGGACGAGCGTCTGGATTGGGCAAAAGTTGAAAGAGAAGAAAGTTAGCAAGTGTTTTGTTTGTCCAGTAGCTCATATGTGAGCGCATCATATCAATGTATTGTGAAAACTAAGGATGGAGGTCAGACCATACTTTGGTGCACGCGCACACATACCGAGCTAGACGTTCCAACGTCCATAATATAATCAATACAACCATTTGGATTAAGTGCGTTGAATCGCTGCTCACCACGCTCCATATCCTCAAGAGGTATTGGTCGGGAGCGGGGAGTACTCGGCACTGTATTCTGATCCTGAGTTCCGGAGGTAGTTGGCACTTGTTTCTCGTTCACAACACGCATAAGAAGTTTGCCCACATTTACACGAGGCTCTTCGAGTGCATCCATTAGCAAGCTGGGATCACGGGGTAAATGAACAGGCCTTACAATGCGTGAGTAAGGTGCATCAGCAAGAGCAGACATCTGGAAACTAATGGGATCTGTCGCGATGTAAAGCTGAAAAGAGTTAGTGACTTCGGGGAGGATAGGCGCAGAACTTACGTTGTACACAGATTCTGACGCAAGACATCCCATCTTTCCGACTTCAGCAGACGTTGCGTCATCCACATCATCATCATAGCGACGCCGAGCTATGAGGCGAGCACCATTCATGTAGTAAAGAAGAGGCAACGGCGAGCCAATACAGAAAAAATGGCGCACATTGAACAGTAAGTGGGGAGATAGCATATGAATGTTTGGAGCATCGGTTTCGTGTAGAGGGCGCACAAACGTGGGTTGATCCTTAAGGATATCAGCGGCAAGCATAGATCCGAGCGAGTGCCCCAGGATAGACACGCGGCCTCCATTCTGTTCGAAGCCAGGATTCCTCTGTACGAACAACCTGTAAAGGCGATTCATTTCGTGCAAAACACTGCGCTCCATGAGATCATGATGCCTGGAAAAGTAAAACGGTATGTCAAGCAAGACTTTTGTCACTACCGTGCGAACGCTTGGTATTGAAGTGGCGTTTACGATGTCTTGTAGGGTATAAGATTCTTGCTCTGGGTCAAATTGCAAGTTACGGCGCCAACAGATAGGAATAAGCTTGACTCTCCCCCCATTCAAGAGCGGCTTGAGTTCAATGTCTTGCGCTTGAGCACGCATGATTGTTCTGAGCCGATCCAAATCGTGTACAAAATGCATGGATGCATAGTCCTCAGACAGTTTCTGTCCGATTCCATGGATACAAAATAAAAGTTGCGGCGGTTGATCGGATGTGCTTGGCATAGAGCAGTCATCATCAAATGGATCCTGTGGACGAGCATCTTCGATTATATCACGAACACGGGGATTAGTACTTGGTGAGCGTGAGACCCACGCTCGCGACATAAATGCTTCGTTGAGAGGTACCCATAACGATGGTGATACAGACGGGTCTGGTGTAGCTCTGTCACCTATAATCCCAGTTGCGTTAGAATCTTCTTCTGATATTGGTCCAAATCTCTCAATGGTGTCTTTGTCTCTCACGTCTTCAGCAGAAGCTGCGGTTGAAGCCGCTGGTGTTCGGCGAGGTGAGGTTGATTCAGGGCGTCTTGTCCAAGTTGAGAGTCGAGTACTAGATCCCAAGCGCTCACTGAGTTCACGGGCATTCTCAAAGCCTCGGACAAGAGTAGGTTCTCTAAGAAATGGGAAAAGCTTGCTGCCAATATTTTGTGCATATACACGAGCTGAATATGCCGAGATAAATTGGATCTTTGCGCCACTAACGACACTGGGTAAGTCATATTGGACCGCCTGATCCTCCCTTCGGCTTTTCGAAAGGGTTCCCTTAAGCCGATGCTCGAGACGCCATGGTTCTGCCGTCCTGTATGCATTTACAATATCCTCTTCTAACCGCGTATTGCATGCAATAGGGGAGCAAGCGCCATCCGACGCGACGTAGAACCACGTTGCCCTAATCACTTGTTGATCGTAGCCGGCCCATAGTGCAGGATACATCTGAGTGTCAGTGCTTATCACTTGCACGGTACGTACAATCATGTGTTCCATGTCTACATCGAACAGTCTGTCTTCCAGTACTGGTACGCGAAATCGTCGTTGCTCTGCGGGTTCATCGGGATCCGTTATCCGGTATGTAGGCTCAGTCTGCTTTTCACTGGGCATGGGTCGTGGTGGCCGCGGTGGCAGCACGGAGTCGGTGTTGTACGCCGATTCGCCCCAAAGTGATGTTGTGAGCCAGCTACGAGGACTGCGCTGTTGATTGTCTGTGTGACGAGCCCGCGCCCTCTGAACCAACTCATCCTTAACGCGGTGCCACGCTTCTTCGAGAGCATTGTTGTCCTCGTCGGGAAAAGGTACCCATATTCTACCATGAGAATGGAACCAAATCGCAGATACAGGTGGTTCAAGGCGTTCAGTAGAGTTCCCATGTGCAGGGCACCCGAACACTGCGTCCATGACTCGGGTACCTAAAGACAAAGAATGACGGTCCGTGCGTGGCTCCATCATACATCCACATTTTGGACATTTATGCCCCAAATATTTCGCTCGCCATGTTTTCTTTTTGTTTTGAGAATTACATAGTCTATTCATGATTAACACATACAGACACATACTAACTTGTAGTTCCACATTCGACAGTGATCCCGAGTGTCCAACGAGGGATCCCCACAATCAGCACGCCTACTAGCACGCATAGCGTCCAAGACGTAAACAAGTAGGCGAAAGAAGTCCGCAGGGGGCGAAGAACGATAAGCTCGGCCACCAACGTGCTCACAGTGCTCAGACAGCCGGCGAATCCATCTCCTAAGCCGCGCAAAGCATCACATGACGTGACGGAAGAGAACAAGCGCGATCCTTGACCCGTTTTCGTACCACAAAGTATCAAAGTTGCCAGCACGTTCGCGGCTAACGTGCCCAAAGGCCACTGCATCCACTGACGCACCAACACTCTGTCGTCAACTTTTCGGGCAGGGTTGAAGCGTGACAGCTGCCAGCGGATCCAGGCTCCGGGAGGACAGAGAACAAGTGCGAATGTGACGTGTCGGAATGGTGAATGCAAGCCACAGAGGATGGCGGATCCAATCCAGGAGAGAGAACCAATTGCAATTGCGCATGCATGCGAAATGGCAGGATTCAATCGTTTCATAGGCAAAGCAGGTAATGCATCTAGTGGATAGGCGTCAGCCAATGCGCGCCCAGCCCACAATCCCGCGATACCCATCCCAATAGTCAAACCTGTCTGCGCTAGGGCGTCCATGACACTGTAGAGCCCGACGCGGTGATAATGCTGACCATTAGAGAATGCTTGGAACACATCAAGTGCCCAAGTGGAAAATGAAGTACAAGACCCGGCAAATCCGACGGTCAGCATTGGAAAGGCGGGGGCGTACCACGCTTCAATGGCCGCTTTTGAACGTTTGTGGGATGCATACCCAAACACCAAGCATCCGACAGCTTGTGCCCAGATCAGGGGGGCTACGCTTTGTCCATCATATGAATTGAGTGCTACCAAACCCAGCCGCGCCAGTGTGCCCCAAATGGCACCTAAGGCAATCAGTGCGGCAGTGGCACAGATAGCTACAACCCCCATGGATGGTGGTGTGGAGCAAGTCAGGTAGTCACGTGTGACCCAATTAACGCGGAACGCGGTGTTGGATCGCGCGACGGGGCATATTTCGTGCCGCGCGTCACGGACGACACGTCAATACATCTGCTTGATCAACGTCGTTTACGTCTTATGTCTATGTATAAGCCGTGATGCGTCGTGCGCACCATGACGAACCGTCGTCATCTTCGTCTCCATCGATGCAAAGTGAAGACGAAGAAGATGTTCGAGCTGATTTCCTCTCGGAGATCGACCAACAGCGTTTCTTTCAGCAACTCGAAGTGTTTCAGGCAAGCTCACGAGTCTCGCCTCCCGCCGCCGTTCCGGAGACGAGCAGAGTTTCTGTTCCCTCAACAGCACCAGCCACAAACACAGGAGTGACGACTGCTACATTTGTGTCTCCTGCTAATTTTCAGTCATCACCGAACCAGTTATCCAACTCTTCATGTTCGAACATGCCGCGGTCCATGGATTCGTCCGAGTTTTACAGTACAGCGATACAGGTCCTTACCCACGTACTTGGCAGTTCTAAGCCACATCCATGGCTCAGTGATCAAACCTTGTCCCACGGTGAAGATCCGGCGTTGTCACACACTTCTACGGTCTCTTGGGATCCAAAAAACTCATTAGCATCATCCCCGCGCGACCATGCGGGTCATGGGATCCATGCGTCGATTGATCAATTCGGCGCTTCAAGGTCAGAACCAATGCGTGATAAAGAACAGGATTTGACACAGCTACTGCAAACTCTTCTCGCTCGGGGACCTAATCAAACTGCGTCTTCTGAGTCACATCCTCAATCAGAGCCAGTTCTTGCTCCGCCCGTTCCCATGCCGTTTGCCGACTTAGCTTTCCCCGAAGATGAAGATGACGATCCAGACTTTATGCCAGTATCCTCTGACCGTGGGGGCAATGAGCTTGCGATGCCGAGCGCGACAGCATGGACACGAGCTATGGAGGAGATGGCTCCCCAGGAATCTGAAACATCTTCAACGAAGTCGCGGCGAGGACGCCCACGGCAATTTACGTCAGAAGAGGCAGCTGAGCGAAAACGCGATCGAAACCGAGATTATATGGCGCGTCTCCGCACTTTGAGACGGCAACGCAGACCTTATACCCCAGCCAACTCGGTGGACTCGCGGGAGTCGTCTGATCGACTTGTGCTGGAGGCGGAAAATCGATTTTTGCGCTCTGAAATCGAAAGACTCCAACAAGAGAATGCCAAGCTACGTAGTCGAGAAGAACTGCGTTTGTACGCCGCGCAATTTAGAATGAACCAGGATCATGATGGTTTCAAATGCTAACGATATAACTACAGATTACAACATACTACGTACAGGATAGAAAATGAAGATGAATTCAGTTACCAGCCTTTCAGTCGGGGCGATGGGGTGGAAAATGAAGGTATGCTTGACATGACTGGACTTAAAGCTCCGCCTTCCGAGTAGGCAGCTCTTTGATGTGCGCGTCCTGAGCGCTGGGCTCTCCTGGACTGCCGATTAGGTGAAATAAACAGGTCTGACGAACGTTCATCGTCGCCGAACTCCGAGGATAGAGCGCGACGCCCCCTAAAGTACGGCATGTCAGTGACGCCAATAGCAGCTTCTCGAAGCTCATCCCATGCATCCTGTGCAGCCAGGCGTTCGTTTTCTTCCTCGGAAAGATGCGGATAAAATCGGCGCATTGCACCATGCCCGGCGTAATGCATATGGCGTTTTTCATCCGAGACATATGACTGTGAGTCACCATCCACCTCGTAAGATGGTTGCGCGGCAAATGGGTCCTGATAGTAGAAAGCGGCTTCATCTAATTCATGCTCATTGCCTTTCTCACAAGTCATGGATTGAATCGACAGAGCATCTTGCTGAAGAGGCACACTTGCGGCGTCGTGCTCGCCCGCTTGTTCCATTGGGGGAACGGATGAGTGCGTATTCACACCGTAAGGTTGCTGTAACGTCACAGGCATGAAATCTGTGTGCTGCTGCTGGAACACTGGAGCGACTTGTGGAGAAGCCGGTGACACTACTCGGGCTTCCTGCATTGGCTCCGGCTCAGACACAATGGAAGGGGGGCGACGCTTAGCACGACTGCGTCGTCGCAAAAAGTAAAAGAGGAGTAACGTACATGCGCCAAGCAAAACGGCTCCACCAATTCCAACCGGTACGCCAATCTTCACACCATTAGACACTGTATCATTCGAGTCGCCGCCAGTAGTGCTGCTGGTTGTGCTAAGATTGCCAGATCCACCCGTGTACATATTAGGTTTGGGTCCATATGGTGACATGCCTGGCTTTCCAGGTGTTCCTAGGGGACCATCTTTGGCCGGGTCTTGGAGCGCACGGATCTGGTCGCGGGAAAGAGAAAATTCAGGCCGATTGGTTTGGTTGTCTCTCCTTCCAGTATAAATGTAAGCAACGGGCTTATTGCCCACACCCGACACGCTGGCGTTGGCTACGTTGGGATCCGCGCAACTTATAGAGAGGTAGCCAAACTCGTGCGCATAGTAGCCTCGCTTCTTATATCCATCATCCTGGATAGAAAGAGTGCCATTGGCCCAATGCTTTTCTTTTGTTGAATCGTCCGCTCCAACACCATACGCCGTTAACAGGACCCGCGATGGAGACACAGGGAATTTGTTGCCAGCCTTTTTACGGTACACCCTTCGAATACTTTGGCCATCCACTCTCCAATCAATCTTGTCCGGTGTCCAGTCAATGGTATAATTGTGCCACTTAGCCACATCGAAGTTATTTATGTACTTCTGAGTCCCGATATCCTGAGCTGGCGTGTTCATGGCTGCATAGTCTGTAGTAATACGCGACGAGTTTGGACCACCTAGGCGGAACAAAATAGCGTCGCCCACATCCGACGCGGTCCCAAACGTTGTGACGAAGCCCGACGACGGATCATGCCGAAGCTTCGCAGACACTTGACCATATAAGAGGTAGCGCGATGAAGAAACACGCGAATTATGTGATGCAGACATCTCTAGTAAGACGCCGTCCTTGCCCCGGCCAAGATAGCCCTGTTCAAATACGAATCTGGACTGTGTTGGATCGCCGTTGAATTGCAGGAGCGGACGGAACGTCTCACTGTGATTGAACATATCAGGCTTCACCTGAAATTCTGTAGGCTCGCATATTGCGTTGGGGATACATGAAGAGGGCGATAAACTGAACAATGGTTGGCAACCCGAGGTGCATTGTTCAGCACCCCCGCCACAAAAGCCGTCGGATGAGCAGCATGGACTACTTCTAGGACATTTCCCTATGCCCGCGCCACACTTTCTTGCAAGCACACCCGCGACCCCGAAGAGCAGGCCTATGAACACTGCTCTCATAGAATCACTGACCACCGCAGACATAAACAAGGTGAGGGAGGTGAGTCAGCACCACAAAATGAAATGTGTGCGTTCTAGTAATTCGACATGGCCTGCTTTCACATCCCCTTCCCATTCAGGCGAGATCTTTCGTACACGAATCGCAACCTCACTGCATCACCCGCGTAATCTCCTTGCACAAGAATGGGAGACTCGTCATAATTTATTACGTAAACTATGCACGCTGGGTGATAGCATGCCCTAGGAACGAAAGTCCCTCACCTCTAATGTAGATGAATTGACGTCAGCACGCCCAGCGCATGTGGCACCGATGGCTTGCGTTGTGCAACCAATCACGACGCGATTCGGCAAAAGGCGTGAACGTAACCACGCCCGTGGGCGTGCGACGTCGAAGTTGACTCCTGCCGATGCAGCAGCTTTGAAGTATGTCGTTGGGCATGACTAGTCCGTGTTTTCTATGTCCATAGAAGTGGTATCATACAGCTTCATCAAGCTGATCCAGTGACGGATACATAGCTCCTGACTTGTCTCCGCGCGATTCATTGCGAGCCGTATTAAGTTGTGGCCTAGGCGCCGGTGCTCGTGTGCGCGGCACAGGTCGTGGGATTCGCGATACAGATGACATTTTGCGACGGCGATGATTCGAAAAAAGCGCCGGTGTTCGGGGCTGTGATGGACCAGTCATCCATGTCCATAATTTCGACACAACACCGGAAGCCGGTGTTACTGTAGAACGCAAACGCTTAGGTGGTGGACCTGCCTCAGTCAAAGCATCGGTATCGTCCGCACCTGCATTGGACTGAGACATCACAGATGATTCTTGTGCTAAAAACTTCGTGGAGGATGGCCGAGCTGAGAGAGGCGTGCTGTGGGCGCCGTGAACATAAGCAGGGCCGAACGAAACGTCATGAGGCCGTTTACGCGATTCACTGAGAAGCTGGAATGACTTTTCTTGCATTTGCTCTGTCATGTCCTGCTCGAGTTCGCGCAGGTAACGAGCTTGTAATGCAGGCACTCGCGCGTATAAACGTGTCAGTTTCCAATCGCCATGGAGATCGTCCGGCTCGAGTCCCTGAGCGTCCAAAAATTGGAGGATGACCTGGTCCACGTCCACACTCAGCACTGCCGACGACAAATTATCGGCGTCCTGCGATATGTGAGCACGCATGTGACGGTCAAGTTCAATCCATGCATGCTCGGACCAGTGACCTGCTTGTGCCTGTGGTCGCAATGCATGCGAGGCGAGCTCCGGTGCAGGATATGTGGCATGTGGTGTCGAAGCTCCTAGTGCACGAGACTTTGGTACGAATGGGACATGCGGTCGGTGTCGAAGGGCACGTTCAGCAGCATGAAGTATTGCTGGAAGGCTCATGGTTTCGTTCTCCGATGTCGACGCGATTGTACTTTCTGATTCGCCCAACCATCCCTCTTGAACGTACTTATGATGAACTTTAAGAATGGCTGCAGCTCTTGCGGCGGCTACCGGGTCTAGACTTGATATTTCCACACATGACGTTGGGCAAGGGCGTGAAAGCATCATTGCTCGAGAATGGGACGATGCAGAGAGACTTGCACTGAGATCACTGAGAGACAAGTCTTGATCAGTTGAGGGCGCAGGTGCTTGCAATGGTAAAGACCAAACAGTCAAATTGTCATGCTCATGGTCATGATCATGGATACAAGTGCGGGAAGCACCCGTTTCCACGGTTTGCTGGGTATCATCTTCGACGCTAGAAACTGGAACAAGTGCTACTCTTTCTGGCAGCGCAGAAGAGACACGTGTTGCGGCATTGGAAGGCTTGGAAGCCATAGGACTTAGCAACCCTGTTGAAATTTTTTCCGGCGAGAGTGAACGACGTGCACGAGCTCCATCTAGGGAAATTTCATTCGATATAGGCGAATGTGTTTGATCAATTACGTCACGGGTATGCTCTGAAGGCGTAATCTCTCGTGAACGTTCTGGACTAACCGTATCGATGGCTTCGACATTCACCGAAGGCGAAGTTTCGGTTGTTATATGACCTGAGGGACTTGAATCTCGATTTGATCCTTCAGCCATCTTGCCAGTATCGATCCGTAATTCATTTTCCCAGGCATCCATAGCATCAAGGGTTTCTTCCAAGGCGTAATCCTGGATGTCGTCATCATCGAAATCAGCATCTGATTCATACAGCTGTTTTTCTGGATGTTCGGACATCGCTTCTTTCTTCACTGGACCAACATAGAGTGGGGTTTCAGCCGACGTGTTTTCATTCTTAACGGTGACGGTCTCGTACAGAGCAGGCTCCTTCGATGGTGAGATCTTTAAATTCGTTTGGCCGTTAGACATGTGCGATAAACTGGGGTTCAGGGGACCTTGAAGGGAAAGAGAGCGATGCATCAAGGAGCCATGTCCTCGCATTGAGCGATCCGGCTCAGACGAAGTGTCAGATCGGTCGTAGGACTCCCGGGGAGCTTCAAGTCTTTCATCAAAGGGATGTTGTGGTTCAAGTATAGGCATAGATGCTGACTGAAGTTGAACTTCAGGATGAGACTCATGCTCGTGCTCGAGTTCCGTTCCGAGATCAATGTCCCTGATAACGGTGTCTGGTACGAATGCCCGGGGTTTGTCGAAATTCTGTTTCAGTCTGGCACCCTCATCCGAACCATTCCCATAAGAAGACGATAAATCCCTTTCTGGCTCGGGCTGTGGAAGTGGCTCAGACTCAACTTCTTCGCCATGGCCTGACTCGCGTTCGGGCGCCACCCCAAGACCTGACGATGCACCCATAGCACTTCGAGAGTCTGTTTCTTCTCCATAGTGCGAACTGTTTCGTCTGAAGTATGCGGTCTCAATGGGCGAGTTAGATTTGTCTCTTGACGCCATAGTCAATGGTGAATTGGCCTTGTTCGTGCGGAGCTGTTTTCTAGCAGATGCTGCCACGGATGGAGAATTGCGATACTCTGCCATGGGCGCAAATTTTTCTCGCGCATCAACCGAAGAAAATGAAGTCGGAGTATGGCCTCGAGAAAACGTGGAAGGATTAACAAACGCATCCAAATGACCAGTACCTTGGCTAGGACGTCGACTTGACGAGGGTCTTGTTGGCTCACGGGTGAAAGGTAGATCCACCTGAACATTTTCATCCAGCTCTGACCGGAAAAAGTCGATGAATACAGGCTCTTTCAAAGGTCGAGTTTGTCGTGATGAGCGTGAATTTGAAGCAAGCGGGGAAGAGGTCTGCGGCTGCGTAAGCTCCCGTATGATCGCTGCTTTTGATGTAGAAGGCGGGCCAAAGTGATTTTCAGGTGGTGATTTTGAACGAAAGGCCTTTTGAGACTCAGTCTCATACTCAGAAATTGACTCAGCTTGAGTATCGGGTTGAAAGTCTGACTCTGCTTCCGGCTCTTGGTTCGATTTCGACCTCGTTTCATGCTCAGTATCAGACAATAATTCATTTACGTCGCCTTCACCCAAGGCCAGTTCATCATTTGGTTGACTGATTGTCTTCTCTGGTGAACGAATCAAAGCAATCCGCTCCTTTATCCCGATCGAACGGTCATACAAACTAGGAGTAGCTTTCGGTGTTTTGGCAGGTGTGTGTGAAGCTGATGTTGCTTCTGGGCCGTCGACAATTCACGCCTTGCTGATAAGGAACGTTTCGGTGTCGTTGTAACGCCCATGTCTTCCTGTTCAAATCTTCGAACCATAGCAAGCAAGCTAGCGTCGCCTTGAGCAGCTCTCATGGACATGTTCGACATAGTTGGGTCATGAAGAAGTAATGGATCGTCCGTCGAACTTGCGGGAGACGCGGGGCGCTGAGCCAAATGCAACACATCAGAGGATGAAGGAGCGGGCTCCGGATTGAAGGTAGGTGCAGGAGCGTGCTTTGCGTCTGACTGTTGATCAATACGAGGCAAGCGCCGGCGCGGTGCAAAAGGATCCCGTGAAGAAGCAGTTACTTCGACGAAATCGCGAGCAAAAGAGTTTGTGGGAACGTCATCTTCGAGAATTGACATCGCCGGCATGGCTCGTGCAGATTGCGACGGTGTGGCAGATTTGCTTCTTCGACTTGACGACCAGTTTGGAGCTGGATAATCAGAATACGGTCTAAGCGAACGTCTTGGTGTGATGGGCGCAAGTGTGGACTTCACATCCTGGGAGAAGGCAGCAGGACGCGGTTGAAGCGGCGTGGACGACATGGCGCCATGATTCGAGTGCGGTCGATTCATGGACGACGCTTCTAATATACTCTGAAGCTCATGAACACGCATGTCCCCGCTTGCAGCTTCGGGCTTCGCAAGAGATGAATCTCCATCATTCCGACTGTGCCCCACACGCGACTTGCGCGGAAGCGCATATACCATCGTCGACACGACGAGCGCGTAGCGTGTATGTCTTGTGTGGAGACCCGTGACACCTGTGAATAACAGCCACGAGGGTTAGAACGCTCGTGGCCTCCACGATCATGTTATGTGAGGCTTAGTCGTCATCAATATGGCAGTAGTGCGGCAATTGAGACTAAGAACTGTTATACACGTGATCGACTTCACGTGCGAGGACCACAAATATGAGCGATGTTTCAACACCTCTCTTCTTCCGCACCGTCACCAAAGTCAGTATGACGAAGAAGAGAAGAAATGGAGGGTACGTTGATATCTACCGATTTGTGTGAAGAATCGAAGCTCACAGCTTGCAGACGTAACAAGCACGGACGTGGACACGTCGCGTTCGTGCGCTGCACGAACTGCGCGCGTGCTGTTCCTAAGGACAAGGCCATCAAGCGATTCACCGTCCGAAACATTGTTGAAGCGGCTGCGGTGCGTGACTTGAGCGAGGCAAGTGTATATGATGGTACGTAATGGTGGATTTGTCGCAGCGGCTGCTAATGGAGACAGAGTATGTGCTTCCCAAGCTTTATATCAAGCTCGCGTACTGTGTGTCGTGCGCGATCCATTCCAAGGTTGTGCGTGTTCGCTCGGTTGAGGGTCGCCGCAACCGTGCCCCACCGCGTTTGCGCTTCAACCGCGAGAACCGCAAGAACCCAGCTGCACAGCTGGCTGCTGGCGGTGCGCGTTCATAAAGTGCCTGCTGTCCAAAAAGATAGTGGCTAGTGCACATAGAACTAGTCTAGCCACGAAATGACCTCGACGGAGCCTACGAAAAATGTTTCTCATGATTGTTGAAGGATGTAGGTGTTGGCGTCGGCGAGTGAGGTGTGTCTAGTTCTGTACAGGGTATGGTTGTGTGTGAAACAAGATGAGTTGGTTGAATATATGCAACCCCTGTGTTGTTTCTATTACTACCAATGAGACTGTAAATGCACAAGACAGCGAAGTAAGTCGTCTGCAATGACGCCGCCCGTACGTGTGCTAAGGTCACGCACAAGACTTGTGAGCTTTGGTCGAGACATGCTCTCCGCCGTGTGTAATAAGGTGCCATCCAAGATACCTTTCGCTAATGGGCGCGATATGTGCTGGTTGAATACAGCCCGGAATCCACGCGGATTCAAACCTGCCGTGTGTCGTACCATACGCACAAGCTGGCTTTGAAATAGCTGAAGAGTAGGGAAGATTTTTTCCGTAACCGGCACAAGTACATCAACGGCGCCATTGCGCTTGGCCAACACGATTTCTGACGTAAGGCATTCCCCTGACGTTGCAAGGTAAGGTCCGTGCAACATGCGGGCGCGGACGACTTCGCCTGGTGCGTGATATTCACACCGGGCGAGTAAACGTTGACCACCCAAACTAGTAGGATTTGATGGGTGATAGTCCATCAAGCGTAAACAGCCATTCATGTCACACGTAACGATAGAGAGTCTTGCACGATCAATCAAGAAGGCGCCGCACGTCACGGACGTAGGAATATAGTCTCGACCGAGCAAGACAAGGCGTGCTGGGTCTTCTTGGAATGCGACGAAATACGCACTCTGGTAGTAATCTGTGAGAAGTAAGAAATTTTTGACACGCTGAATGCTCGTTGTGTACATGCCCATATCGAGAAATGCCACAGTAACGAGCCATTCACAGTATTCCCAA
Organism: Malassezia globosa CBS 7966; assembly: GCF_000181695.2. Lineage (NCBI taxonomy): Eukaryota > Fungi > Basidiomycota > Malasseziomycetes > Malasseziales > Malasseziaceae > Malassezia > Malassezia globosa. The sequence continues at coordinate 33,067 of NW_001849854.1, read as the reverse complement.
GAGCGGATTAGCAATTTTTGACCTACAGCTGCGACGAGAAAGCCGTTTAAATCATGAAGTGCTGTTACAGGCGCTCGCATTTCCTCTGTGCACAAGAGCTGAAGGCGCAAAGCATCTGAAGCTGCCATGCCTTCTGACGGCACACACTCGACCACATCGAACACGTACATGTGCCCTTTTGAGGAACGGTCTTCTCCATATGTGACTGTTGTCCCCACAACCACAAAAGTGCGACGGCCGGAGCCACGATCAAGACAATCCATGGGCGCCATATGCAACGCAGACACTGTTTCACATGCACTAAATTCGTAGCCATGTACTGGGGGCTCTCCCACCCTTACGAGCAGCTCCAAAGCGCCGCATGCTGCGTAGGTGCGCGTTGGATCTTGCTTTGGGTCACGAACAGGTTGCTCTTCGTCATTGTATAGAACGAATTGCGTTGGCTGCTCGGAGGAAGCGACAAAGCAAGCTAGCTCTTCATGCACCGCCACGTGGGTGTATGTTCGCCCGGTGGTCCAACGTAGGTATGGAACGGAGGCGTCAAACGCCAATTCGTTCCATGCCAGTAAACACGCATTCCCATCTAGGACTCCTGTACTCGTCCACATCATGGTGTGTGAGCCAAACGATGTCACAGGTAAATCTGTCTCAAGAAATAGAACAGGTGATTTGCGGTCCCGGACCAGAATCAGGGAGTGGGAACCAGCCACTGCTATGCAATGGTGGCAGCTGCCCATGTTTTCGAGTGGTACAATTGAATCACACGGCGAACTAAGCATATACGCATCCACTCGCGCAAATACCAGAGGGAGAGAAGAGGAAGAAGACACGCCTGTGATCCGCGCCTCATACACGACCAGTTGACCTTGGGTATATTGCACAACAAGCACAGGGACATCTCCTAACACGCAGAGCTTAAGTCTGGCAACAGCCAAACGCACATCAGTGCCATGCACTTGCGTGTCAAATGGATCAAGGCATGATGGCAGCATACTGAGGGATTCGCTCTGCCAGCGACACTTGCCGTCGGGCAATGAGTGCAATGCGAGCTGCCCATGATCTGTATAGCAAACGAGCCAGTCGCGAATACCCTCGCCCAATACACAGACAGCATCATCCTTTTGACTCCATATGTCTGCGTGCGTGCAAGGGACCTTGAATAAAGATGTCCATATTCCAGTGTAGCGCCATACGGTAACGAGGCCACATTCGGACCATAATGCGACGTACGAGTCTTGGATACTAGCATCTCCGTAGGAAGCATTGGCGTCACACTCGGCAAACGTTGTCATAATCCGACCATGCTCATCCAGTACTTCTGCGCGCTTGGACGTCACGCGAATAACTCCTGCTTGTGTAGAGCCGCAAGCGATCGTCCGCTGTAAATGCTGTGACAAAAAGTGCGTTGAATTAGACTCAAGCGAATATACCAAACACTCTTCATCCCAAGCTGTAAGCAATAGCCATTTACCATTTATAGAGACAGTCCAAATAGCGTGTGCTGGTGCAATGTTCTGCACAACATCACACCGGAGTCGCGGCTCGATGACCGCGAGATGATGCTGCATTGTAGCCACCATATGAGGGTGTGCTTTTCCATGTGCGTTGCGAACGACTCCGTATGTCATATCATTCAATGGGCCTAAAGTGGGCAGGACATCCAATACATCCAAGCCAGCTGGCTGTGCTTGTTTCGAAGTCGCGACATCTGGCTTGAAAGAGTCCCCATAGAGGTCCAATGCATCAGCATCAACGTCAGCATCAGGTTCTAAGGATTGTTGATCAGGACCTGTCGATGCCGCTATTTCCGTTGGTGCCTCGAGAAGATTCATCGCATATAAATACGTGTCGTCCTGGAACGATGCACAGAGAATCAACCGCTCAGGAAGAGCTTGGACGAACGAAGCGCCGCCTTGTCGTTCTGGGACTAACACAACATTCAATGAAAGGGATGTAACAGTGCGGCCTTCTAAAGCACATTGAAACGTCAGCATGCGCCCGTCACGAAGAACCAACAGCCCACCATTTGCTTCGGTAAATGTCAAAACAGATGACTGCAAGTCACAATCGCCGAGCGTTGCCGTCGCATTGGGAAGCATCAGTTCTGAAGACGTGAAATCAGTCCACCTGCTCACACTTAATCCAACAAGACGTGCTGTCTGATCCAGGTGCAGGAGCGCTGAGGGTGTTACAACCAGCACGCCGCCTAGCGAGTCCGGACATGCCACAAGATACAATGTATCGTATGGGAGTGCCTCGCTTGTCACAGTAACAGGGTATTTCGTGACAGTGAGATCGAGTGTGATAAAACAAACGCGCGTTGTTAGTCTTGCGCGTGAAAGACTTCCAGTCCATGTGAGCTCAGGCTCATACAATACGGCCAGCATGGGCTTTTGAAAACCAGGCAGAAACACACAATCACGCACATTACGAATAGAAGCATCAACATCTTCTGAAAATGAAAGGATAAATGACGGTGCGTACGGGGCCTGATCGAGGAGCGCGGCATCCCTAGGGTCATCTGCACCCAGCTCGGACGCCTCTTGCACAAAGGGCAGGATTGCTAAAGCATCCTGAGGAAGGAGCAGCGCTGCACAACGACTAGCTGGATCAACCAATAAACGCGGCACAAAGGAAGGTGGGAGTCCGTCAACAAGTTGTGGCGCTCGCTCAAAGGTGTGGATTGAAATAGAGTTGAGATCACCATAAACATCGTCCCATTCCATGAGTGCTAGTTTGGCATCCCGGAACGAAACTAGTAAACGATCACGACCATCAACTTGTGAAGCAAGTGTTTGGACTGACTGTATGCCAGTTACTTGCCCAAAGAGGCGGTGTGAGCGAACTTGCACTAAAGTAGGCACGCCTTTGTCACATCGAATTTCCAAGATGCGGAGCATGTCATCTCGCGCAAGCACGGCATGACAAAGAAGCCGCCCACGATTGGGCGGCCATGAAGGCAATGTACCAATTCCATCAGCCTTCGTCAGTTGAAGTGCTACACCATGCTCAACGCCGCTCGCAGGCACCCTCTGATGGTGCACTGCATAGGCCATCGTGATGGTGGGCACGATCTAGTGTGAATTTAGTCATCAATCTACAAGTCAATAAATAAAAAAATCATGCGTCATCGACCTACTCGAAACGCGCAATGATGCAACATAAATGAGCTATCCTACGTAAACGCCGCACCCCACACTTTCTTACCTGTGCCACCGCGCGACTTACGTTTCCGGAAAAGCGTCGCCTCTTCCGATGGGATCTCGTTTGTTGTAGTGGTTGAATATGGTTCCATTGGGGTATCTTTATCCGATGATGATGCATGCAGCGATGGGGCGGCGGTCTGCTTAGCAGTCAATGTGAGCTTGGCTTCAGTGTCCGCGTCGTAAACAGCATGGTGACGAGGCCGTTTCACTATCACTGGCACATCCTCATAACCTTCACTTACAGGACGCTTTTCCTCGCCTGTGTCCTCCATAGTGCGTTCTCTAATATTGAACGCCCGAGCTTTGTCTCCATCAGAAGTCACTTTTATTGAATCCATACGATTTGCCGAATTTTGCCCAAAAGAGGTCGCTGTTGATGGTACCTGCGTTGAATTTTCCGTTGAATTTGTTACATCCTTCCATTCTCCAGGCTCTGCAACCATCGACGTTCTTGCTCTTCGATCATTCCATTGCGTCTCCAGTTCATGAGAAATGCCAAGAGAATCGGCTGTTGTGTATGCTGAGAACTTGTCAAGTGGTTTCCAGGGCTTCAAAATTGAGGAGTTCGGCACAGAGGCAGCTTTGCTTTGCTCTACTGGCACCTGCTGATTCTGGTGCTCTCCTATGTCGTATCTTTGAAAGTCCCGTTTCGCTGCTGACTCGATTCGCTGGATCTCCGACTGGGTTTGCAAGTCCTTGCGACGCTTTTCGTCTTTCACTTTGTGTAAGTGATCAAGCGCCTGTGCCACATTTTTCTTGTGACGACTCCCACTTTCATGATGCCTACGCGACGGAACGTCATCGTTAATAGTGACGTTGCAGTATTTACATGTCCAACGCTTTCTGGACACCCAAACATCCGTCATGTCGAACAACTCTTCTGGTGCGGCCCCATATCTGATTTACCTGAACCAGTCGATTAGGCCTGACTATCATGCACGTGATGAGAAGATAATGGACGAGTCAAACTCGTGTACATTAATCAAGACCGATAGACCTAGCTAGAAACTACAAAATAACATGTACAAGACGATAATAAATGACCGAAAATAACTAGTGTCCTGAAGCTGCATCTTTGTGAGACATAAACTTAACGTCCTGCGACTGAGGCGACATAGGGCCATCTGCCCCTTGAGTTGACAACGGATCATGTCTTGATGGTGAAGGACGAAGCGGCCCGCCATCTTGATTTAGGCTGGGTTGACCAAAAAACATTGGTACACCACTACCCAACAATGAATCATTCTCCAGAACACGATTCATCGGCATCATGGGAATTATAGAAGATGGGTGGTAAAAGTTTGGCGAAAGCTCAGCGGCTGGATTCACAGATGCTGAGGAAGACATCGCGGCAGATCTTGACAGGTTCGGTTGAGTTCTTCGCCGCTTGATGGATGATGCAGGCAAACCTGCATCTGAACGCTTATTTGTCTGGAGACCCATATTGGAAGGTGCCCAGCCCGGATGAAAAAGTGGATTTCCAGCGCCTAAAGCGTTTGGATTGGACCCTATAGGCATGGTACCGATAGCCTGAGCAGTGAAGCCAGCGTCAGGTTGCCCAATGTCCACGCCATCTTCCTCTTCCTCATCATCATCATCTTGTTCATCAACTATATCAGCGGAGGCAAAGTCGGAATCTCTTTGGAATGGTGTTGATGATGGGCCAGCTTCGGCTTGGTTCGTGGCAAGATCAGCGGGGTCCGGTGCATTGAGACATTCTTGGATGAGATTTCGACCTTCCGGCTGTTTGACGACTGCCTCAAGCTTGGGCGTTGTAAATGTGTAGACAAGTCCCGTCTGTGACACCACAAGAAGCAATACTTGTGTACCTGTGAGTGTTGCCAGTTCATACGCCTGGGTGTTGGTCAGTTACTAAAACTCTCTAGTCGCACATACCTTCTTCATGATACCAGCTTTCCGCTTGCTGAACGTGATATGACGTCGTGAATCATCATCAATGAACTCAATTTTGATCTTTCGACGACCAGTCTTACTGTCTTTTTCGCCTTTGGCAGGCGAGCGCTTCTTTGAATTCGCACGTGCACTTGCTTCCTGCTGATCCGGTGCTGACGTCGATGTTGAGGCAGGAACCTGTACTGATGAGGTCGCATGTGGGGTAGATTCATGGGTATCTAAGTGCACATTGGAAGATATCTTTCCCGTATCGGACGGCGCTGAAGATGAGGGTTCTTGTTTTATAGGCCGCTGTCGATCCAACATTGACCTTTGTGAGGTCGATGGTGGCGCTTCGTGTACCGCTATATTGGACGTTGGGTCAGAGTAGCCGCTGTATTCTCTTGAAAGTGTGTGCTGAACATTTTGTCCATGGCCCGGCACATCACTGTTATGGTTTGCGACATCGGAGTGTTCCTCTTGTAGATTGCTCATCTGAAAAGGCCAAGACGAATGAGAGTTCATGGTGTCAAATGGCTGTCCTAACGGCAAAGAACTTGATTGCATATTGTACATGGTGGGGTAGGACGTGTCATGGTCTTGGGATACCTGAGCTCCAAGGAGGTTCGTCACGTCCACCGGTGAAGTATTGTATGACCCCAGACGCGTTTGATTTGACATTATCGCACCTGCGTGTGTTGAGGAAATCTGTTTCCTAAACGGGGAGTTGCTCAAAACGGTTATAGTAAGAGGGGGTTCTACCTGTTTATATTATCATCTGCTGCGCCCAACAGGAATTATGCGTGCCAAAGCTTCCCCATGCCTAGCAACGGCCGAACGTGCCGCGCGTCCATGCTCACCTCCATGGCGACGCAAGCTAACAAATAATTCGGCCTCTTTCAATCAAACATGTCACGTGGTAGGAATCAACAAAGAATGCCAGGAGTTCACACCGAATCGCTGATACTATGAAAAAAACATCTAATACTCTTCAGCATCGAGACCCTCTTCGTCTCCCATAGCCGTCTCCATACCAACTTCTTCATAGTCCTTTTCAAGCGCAGCGAGGTCTTCACGGGCCTCGCTGAATTCACCCTCTTCCATACCCTCACCAACATACCAGTGCACAAATGCACGCTTTGAATAAAGGAGGTCGAATTTGCGGTCAAGACGGCTCCATGCAGTGGAAATAGCAGTCGTATTCGCCAACATGCACAATGAGCGCGACACCTTCGCCAGATCCCCACCGGGCACAAGGGCAGGGGGTTCATTACAGATACCGATTTTGAATCCGGTCGGACACCAGTCGACAAACTGGATAGTGCGCTTTGTCTTGATTAGGCTAACAGCGGAATTTACATCTTTGGGCACCACATCACCACGATAGAGCAAGCAACAAGCCATGAACTTTCCATCGCGTGGATCACACTTAACCATTTGGTTGCCTTTCTCGAATGTGGATGTCGTCATCTCAGCCACACTGTTTTGTTCATGGAACGCCTTGTCAGCCGAGATAATTGGAGCATATGTAGCGAGAGGGAAATGAATACGCGGATACGGCACCAGGTTCGTTTGGAACTCGTTCAGATCCACGTTCAATGATCCATCAAACCGCAACGATGCCGTAATGGACGAGACAACTTGCGCAATAAGTCGGTTTAAGTTCGTGTAGCTTGGTGCGCTAATTCCAAGATTGCGCTTGCAGATGTCATAAATAGCTTCGTTATCCACCATGAACGAGCAATCAGAGTTTTCAAGCGTGGTATGTGTAGTGAGCACGGAATTGTAGGGTTCAACCACTGAACTACTCATCATAGGAGCAGGGTACACGGAAAACTCAAGCTTGGCCTTTTTACCATAATCTTGGGCAAGGCGCTCCAGTAACAACGAGCCGAATCCAGATCCCGTGCCACCACCGAACGAATGGAACACAAAGAAACCTTGAAGCCCAGAGCATGCATCCGCAAGTTTACGGACACGATCCATCGTTTGATCAATCAGCTCCTTACCAACCGTATAGTGGCCACGCGCATAGTTGTTTGCAGCGTCTTCCTTGCCCGTCACTAGTGTCTCTGGGTGAAACAGTGACTTGAAAGGGCCGTTACGCACATCGTCCACCACATTAGGTTCAAGATCCACATAGATCGAGCGAGGAACATACTTTCCACGGCCTGTCTCACTAAAAAATGTTGAGAAGCCATCTTCATTCTTAGGCTTGCTTTCCTCTGTGACACGTCCATCTGGCGTCAACCCGTGCTCTTGCAAGTACAGTTCCCAACAGGCATTACCGATTTGAACACCTGCTTGACCGACATGAAGCGAAAGAACCTCTCTCATTATCAAGTACTTGTGTGTATGAAATACCTTCGGCTCAAAAGTGACGTAGAGCTAAGGGACAATCAGTCACACAGAGGTAGTGTGAAGCGAATAGGTGGCGCGCTACTAAGCGGGATTGTACACACGCACTCGCCGAGACATTTGGACTTTTGCAAAAATATCCTTCCTATCCATCACGGCCATGCGCGTCATATCACGTGAGTATGCTTCTGTCACATCGCCTGGTTCATGTGGATAGGTCGGTAACTGGTTCCAGTGTCTGTACCTGAATCTGGCTGTTTCGACGCGAAAGCGACATGGTCTATATATGTCTCTCTTCACCCTCTCCCCCTCTCCTAAAATTGTTCAACGTGCATCTAACGAAATCGCCTGTACGTTGTGCTGGAAAGCCACGAAGGCGTAATAAACCATATCTTTGAATACGTAAATCTTTTATTGCATACGTTAGTAGTTGTTCAGCAGGTGAAGTAAATAACTGGTCTAGAGTGTAGCAACCGTGGCTGCTTCTTACTATAGCAGTGGCGACTGTCGAACTGACCACGCTGCAGTACAGCAGTGGCGAAACACCTCGACAAGGCAGGAAGCTATGAGGTTTTTGACGATGACTAATCGCCTTATGAGCGAAGGCCAAGCAGACATAACTGCTATCAATATACCCACCCTAGATCCATACACGGAGGAGCAGCATTGCTTGTCACGCGCCGTTAGCACATCGAATAGCGTTCTGCACAAGCCACATCTTGATCGCATATATATATATATATTGATCACAGGTGGGCCAGAGTGAGATGAATTGCCCGCGCCACCCGCACGTTCCTCCCAGAAGCGAGAGCGGGAAACATAAGCTTTCTCATGACGGTGACGGAAAAGGTCTGTACACAGACTTACCTAGTACGCGCAAAAATGCACGATGTATGACATTTGAAGAATTCCGTGCGCAAGAGCCACCGCAAGCGCGTCTTCTTAGGTTGCGCGGTCTTTTTGATCTGCTTGTAGACCAAGACAGCTCGTCCGCTCTTGCTGGAGGCCGCGCCAAACAAATGTGGCGTGCACGCGCAAGTAGAGCTCGGTATGGTGCGGGCGGTGCACTAGCTGCAGGAAGTTTAGTTGATGAAGACAATCATGCATCTTCACATGGTTCAGCGAGATCCATCATCAGTGAATGGCTGTCACATGTTCGTCGGACGGCTTATGCCTCTGAACTTTTAGCAGAATGTCGGGCGCGGCATGCTGAGCTTGAAAAAAGACAATCTGAAAATAGGCATCGGCATGATGATCCAGACTCACACAGCCACGCTTGGCGTCGACTTGTTGGAATGGTAAGAGAGGAAGCTGATCCAGTGTTGCCCGATCTCTCTTTATTCTGGAAACGCTTTATGGGAGATTCGGAAAAGTCACCACTCATGTTTCTCGAGTCCGGATGGACGGGTTCCCGCGTTTGGGGCCTTAAAGCGACTGAGGACTCAGCTGATCATGCCAAATCGCGAAATCCCGCAGAGGATGATTGTAAAGACAGGGAGCGTGTGCGACAGAGGCAAATTGAATGGGAGGGCTTTGTCGCATATGCCGAGCTTCAGGAGCGTGAGCTTCATAAGTTGTTCTTTGAGCTGGACTCAAATCATGATGGCATGTTGGACAGGTATGAGATCCAAACAGCGCTAGAGCGGGCCGGAATTCGGGCGACCCCTGCAATTCTAGAAGACTTTATTGCCAGTTTGGCTTCGTCGGGCGTGCAAGATGTGAAAGAATTGCACGGCCGCGACTTGTATGTGACATTTCCAGAATTTCGTGATTATCTTTTGCTCTTGCCTCGCCGACCAACAACGTCTGAAATTTTTCATTTCTATCAGGTCCGAAAAGTTGTTGGATTGTTTGGCTCGGGAGGCATTTTCGCCGAGCTAGGAGCCAACTTTGGAAAGACAGCACGGGGAGTTACATCCGTCAACTTCGATGGAGATGTTAGTCTCATGGGCGAATTATCTACGCCCCCAGAAACAAAAACAAGCGCAACAGGACCATCCTCTACCTCCTCTTCGACTTGTACGTCCAAGAAGGGCGAATCGTCTGATTCTCCTCCGGGCAGTCAGTCCCAACGATTTTCTAAAGACATGATTCAGCTTGACGTGGCATTCAAGTTTCTTCTCGCTGGTGGATTCGCAGGTGCCGTAAGCCGTACAGCTACGGCACCATTTGATCGGTTAAAGATATACCTAATTACATCACAATCTGCCAAGACTAGTAGCTCATCTAGCGGTGCAGCGCGATCGAATTTGGGTGCGCTCTCGCAGAGTTTGTCTATGATATATCGCGAGGGTGGATTGCGGGGCTTTTGGCTAGGCAATGGACTAAATTGTATGAAAATCATTCCCGAATCCGCTATTAAATTCTTCACATATGAATGTATGAAACGCTTGTTTGCAAAGTATGTGGACGGTGTCACAGATTCCCGCGATGTGAGCGGCATGAGCCGTTTCATTAGCGGTGGGATTGGGGGCATTACGTCGCAATTATCGATCTACCCCATTGAAACGCTCAAGACGCGTCTCATGTCTAGCATGTCGAATCCTGGTCACATTCGGGGCATGAAACTACTTTTCGCTACAGCCCGCCAAATGTCGGTGAATGGCGGCTTCCGCGCATACTACCGTGGCTTGGGCGCTGGTTTAGTTGGTGTCTTTCCTTACTCAGCTATTGATATGTCGACGTTCGAGGGCATCAAACTATTTTATTTGCGGTACACAGGTAAAGACGAACCCGGCGTCCTATCTCTTCTGGCATTCGGCAGCATATCTGGAAGCATCGGCGCTGCGACTGTATATCCCCTCAACTTAGTCCGTACGCGCCTCCAAGCTTCTGGGACTCCTGCACATCCAACTGTGTAAGTTGAGAGAATTTAAGCACATCTGGGACTAACTGGTTTTTTTTTTCTTAGTTATAAGAGTTTCTTTGATGCTACTTATCAGACATTCAAGAACGAGGGTTTAATCGGTTTCTATCGAGGCCTTGGACCCACACTCGCAAAGGTGGTCCCTGCCGTGTCGATTAGTTATGTTGTTTACGACCATGTGAGTGTTGGCAATTTGTCACGATGGGCTGAACTAACTCACCAACTACAGTCTAAGAAAGCATTGGGTGTGGCTTAATAATAGACCGCTAGTTTTGTGGACTTGTTATACTGAGCTAGATGCAAGATTTCATGCACACGCACAAAAATATTTACACACCGACCATGGGATCATCAAGCCGTGGTTCGCAATCCTTACTAAAGTTCATATGTAGCCAATAACAAAAATGCTTTAGCCGAGATCCCGGCTACCGGCAGGCCACAATTCGAATTATCCAATCCTCATGAAGACGGTTTTTCGTCCGAAAAATGCGGAACCGACCGGCTAATATACCGGGCCAACCATATATTGGAGCCCCACACCGATACATTCAGGTTTCACTTACCCGTTCATCATGAATTTCGAGATGAAGACACTGGCTGAGGAGAGAGCCAACCCTCCCTTTGACGTAGAAGCCATGGCCGTCGCCAACCATGGGTCTAAAGAGCGTTTAGATTATAAGCGCAAAGTGATGAGCGAAATTGAACGCCTTCCTGCTTTTTTTAATGACGACTTTTACGACTTGACTAAGGACCAACTAAGAGAGCGTACATTCATCAAGATCGGTCACATTGTTGACTGGCTTCAGAACGAGGACATGGATACATTCCGTCAACGTCTGGAAGTATTATCGGTGGCTGATCCAGGCTTCTGGACTCGGTTTGGTGTGCACCTTGGGCTTTTCACAAATTGTCTGCGGTCGGGTTGCACATCGAGTCAGTTTGCTTACTGGGTTCGCAAGGGAATGCTGAATTGCCATAAATTTTATGGATGCTTTGCAATGACTGAATTGACACATGGCAGTAATGTTCAGGGTATTCAAACCACAGCGACTTTTGACCCCAACACGGATGAGTTCATAATCAACACGCCCGACTTGAATGCAACGAAGTGGTGGATCGGTGGCGCCGCTCACTCTGCTACGCATAGTGCTGTTTACGCTCGTCTGATTATCAGTGGCAAGGACTATGGAGTCAAGACATTTGTTGTTCAACTTCGTGACCCATTGTCATTTAGCAACATGCCAGGCGTGACTATTGGTGATATTGGCAAAAAGATGGGTCGGGATGGTATTGACAATGGCTACATTCAGTTCTCGAATGTCCGTGTACCGCGCGCGCACATGCTCATGCGACACTGCCAAGTTACACGTGATGGACAAGTCTCTGAGCCTCCGCTCCAGCAGCTAGCCTACGGTGCGCTGCTTACAGGGCGCGTAATGATGGCTATCGATTCTTCGAACATTGGAAAGAAGGCCATCACAATCGCTGGTCGATATGCGGCCGTGCGTCGCCAGTTCAAGTCAGACGCGAAAAGCGAGGTCGAGACGAAGCTTATTGACTACCCTATTCATCAACGTCGCTTGATGCCCCTTTTAGCTCAGAGTATTGCTTTCCAGTACACCGGTTACCAGCTTGCGCACATGCTCGAAGAAACTACGCGAGCTCTCGATGCTCTTGAACCCGGTGATCCTAAGCTTGAGGGTGTAATTGAGTTGCTCAAGTCGACGCATGCGTCTAGTGCTGGTTTGAAGGCTTTTTGCACATGGGCCACGCTTTCTGCGATTGAAGTTTGCCGTCAGTCTCTTGGCGGTCACGGTTACTCATCCTACACAGGACTTGCGCCTCTCTATGCCGACTTTGCCGTGCACTGCACGTGGGAAGGTGACAACACGATTCTTGCCTTGCAGCTTGGTCGCGCACTTGTGTCTGCTTACGGTGAATCTCAGAATGGGAAGAAGCAGGGTCAGGCCCTGGCTTACTTAAATGACATCGACGCTTCTTTGAATGGTCGCTGCCAGTCACAGGAAGAGCTCAACACGCTCGCTGGCGTTGAGGCTGGTTGGCTTACAGCATCCGCGCACTTTGTCAAGGTGGCTTATGACGAGTTCCAGCGCTGCATCAAGGCGGGTGACTCACGTGAACGTGCTGCTGAGAAATGCTCGCAGCTTCGTTTCGTTGCCGCTAGCGTTCATACGTCGGGCTTTATTTTCCGCCAGTTCCGTGCAGCCGTCGAGAGCATGCCAGATAGGGGCGATGGTGTGAAGAAAGCACTGACAACTGTGGCTCTTTTGTACGGTCTCTGGCAAATGGAAGAGAAGTCTGGCTTCCTTCTGCGGTCGGGCTGGCTTAAGCCTGAACAATTTGACTTCGTGGCACGTCGCGTTTCAGAGCTGTGTGCGGAGGTCCGTGCATTTGCTATTCCGATGATTGACTCGTTCTCATACACGGACTTTGTCATTAATTCGCCATTTGGTCGCTTTGATGGTGACGTCTATCGTGCATACTTTGACATGATTCGCCGAAACAACCCCCCATTGAAACCACACCCTTACCGCGATTCACTTGTATTGCCGCTCCTGAATCGTGTAATTCCCGAGCAGGATGATGTGGCAGAGGCTATGAACCTCGATGAAGATATTGAGGAAATACAGAACGATATTAAAGAGGCCCTAGCTTCGCAGCAGAAGAACTAGTCAGTTCTACTAGTCAACCAGCAATGGTCTTGTTGATGTGACCTTTCCTCGGCTTATTGGGCGCGAGCATATAGTAGGATTGCATGTATACCTATAGACACATACCTCTCCTGTAAGCGGATTATGAAATGAAAAACCAATGTGAAAACTGACATGTGAAGGAGAAATATTGTTGCCCCTCAGCTAATATTGGGTCAATTATCGAATCAGAAGTGACTAGTCGGAATGTGTGGAGAAATTCTTTGTGTTTTCACGCACCCGGCGAATTCATACTTGGTCAGGATGATTATCTGCGTGTGCAGTTCCCATTTGGTGGAACCCAAGAGGTCATTGAAAGGCACATCTTCTCGGAAGTTGACATGTCGAGGCCTACAAACATGGAGCGCCTACTACTGATTCTCGATTTGAATGGAACCGTTCTGCATCGATCGAAGTCAAGTGGCAAGATTACTCCGCGACCATACTTGAGGTGCCTCTTACACTATTGCATGGGATCCAATTTTGAAAAGATGAACCAAAAACACATCAGGAAAGCTTGGAATCAACAGGACCGATATCCTGTGTTTAGGGGGGATAAACCTACCGGATCTGAGTTTTGGCTACGAGAAAACTATAATTGGTATTGGAGTCCCCCTGCCACACGTGTGCACCTTATGATTTGGTCAAGCGCGACCATCGAGAGTGTGGAAAAAATGATTGAAAAAATGACAGACTTCGCAACACAGCGTGCAATGTTCGAGCGCGTTTGGTCTAGAGGAACCCTCGTCTCAAAGTTTGATTATTTTAGAAAAGCTGGTACGACTAAGGACCTTAGTATCGTATGGGACGAATTGAATCGCTGGCTCGCATTTGAACACAAAAGAACTTCACAGAATGACTCGCCTAGTTTTATTTCCCGCGCATGGGCACAAGACCGACTAGATCGTTCAGTTCGACAGCGTAAACAATACTATGGAAAGTCTGATGATCCTTCTTTGGCCTTGCCCGTATTGTCAGGGGAGGAAAATCTTTACCGAGAGACGATTCTGCGTACCACAACAAAAAAGCTAGACTCTATCTATGGCTCACCTTTAACGGAACCGTTTGGTCCTCATAACACAGTGTTGTTGGACGACAGCATTCATAAAGCTCGGTGTCAGCCAAACAACCACCTTTGTATTCCAGAATACGACAAACAACGAGCTTCAAAGTATTCCAATTATTTGAACAGTACGTCAGATAAGGGAGCAGCAGAGGAACTCGATGACTATCTACTGCAGCTTGTGGGTGTGTTAGACTTCCTTCAAAGCGTTCCGGATGTAGAACAATGGATACAAGAAGGGGGTGCAACCACGTTTTCGATTGATCAGACGCCAAAACAACGAGCAGAATGGTGCCAACGCGGTCGCGAAACGCTAGAACGTCTAGAAATTCCTGTAGAGCCATGAGTATATATGATTAAGCTCGCGTGCATTAAAAGCCTTTCCAGCTCCAAACTTTCAGATGGCTAGTTCATTGCATCAACTGACAGAATCAGCATTGCAGAAGGTCTAGTCGGCCGACGAATGCCCTTGCGTCGTGAATGCACCTCTCCCCACGTGGCAATCACTAGATCGCCTTGGTTATCTCAGTGCGTCTCTCTCGCAGGCAAGTACGATGTCGTCGACGCCTAATGGCGCCTGCAACTCCTTGCTCGAGCGTGACTCGGGTGTCGGTGATACATTGCACGATTTCGATCGAGCCCAACGAATCTCCACGTCACAAGAACAGCTTCTTCGCACGCAACTACAGCAGCTTGGGCTTGAGGCAGGTGATGATGTGACCGCGCCTTGCAAAGACGCGAATGTAGATACGCCATCGCCTATTCATTCTTGGCCGGCAACTACATGGGGTCATGACGCACTAGATTCTTTTGGTGCTGCTCGTGTCGCAGGTCAGCCATGGCCCAGTGCTGCTCCTCCGCTTTCATTTCCTCGTCGAAATGCAGACATTAACACAACATTTAGATTTCCCTCATCAAGACCGAACTACGTGTCAGTCTCGGATGAAGTCGAGCAACAACGCCATGCAATACAGCGGCAGATGAACAGCTTCAAAGACGCCAAGAACAGTTGCAATGGCATCAACAAATGCTGCAGCCTCATTTTCCAATTTCTGCCGAAAGCTCGCAGCCACACCAATACCGCGGGCCCCTACACAATGCGGCTTTTCACGGCTCTTCATTAAGCGGCTCATGGATTCCACATTTAGATGCTGACTCAAGTCTTCGTTCCAACTTCACTTTCCCTCCTCGCCCATTGCAAGAGTCATCCATTCATGCGCATCAGTCGCCGCCGCAGCTTGCTCATCCAATTTCTGTGCCTACTTCTAAAAGAGCAGACGCTCAATCAGCTGAAAACGTGCAAGCACAGCTTGCCTCGCAACAACTTTCCTCGGAACTGTCACCCGAGTTTCTCATGGCTGGTGGTGGACTTGTCAACCTAACTACTTTAGGACTTGGCGGCGCCTGGAATGAATCGGATGATAAAGGCATTGATACTATCGCTACACCTCGTTCAGCGCAGCGCCACACTCGGTCTAGTAGCGCATCGAGTGCGATGATGCATCGTTCGAGTATGGACAACTTGCTGTCGGGTCTTCCTCAAGCTCAAGCACAGCTTGCAGCACTTCATCGGAGCAGACAGCAAATCGGACCAAACTCACACGGACGCTCCACGTCACATGGACGCTCAGCAAGTATGGGATCAAACGCAGGTGTGCCACGCCGAGCCTTGTTTGGAAGTTACTTGCCGCAAACTAGTTTGCCGCTTCTTTTGCTTACAGGGAAATTGGTTGTTGGAATTCTCCGCGTAAATAAACGGAATCGCAGCGATGCTTGGGTCTCAACGGAAGTACTGGAGCATGACATCTTCATTAGTGGCTCTAAAGATCGTAACCGCGCATTAGAGGGGGATATTGTTGCTGTGGAGCTGCTCAATCCGCAAGAGGTATGGCAAACGAAACGAGATAAGGTGGACAAGAAGAAACGCAAAGAAGAGCACAATGCGAGTGGAAATTGGTCCGTCTTAACTGCACGAGGCGCTGGACGTCGCGCAGACAAGGCGCGTGATGATATCGAAGTTGAGGGCGCACAGCTCAAATTGATTCAAGATGAAGAAGAGAGTGAGAACAAAGCGCCACTACTGGCTGGCCATGTTGTGGCTATAGTTGAACGCATGCCAGGACAAATATTTCCAGGTACTCTAGCGCTCTTACGTCCCAGCAGTGCAGCAACGAAGGAAAAGCAGCAGGCAGAACGTGGTGAAGATGATGATGTGACGCCAGGCACACCAGGCACACCGCGCCCAAAAATTGTTTGGTTCCGCCCGTCAGACAAGCGCGTGCCTTTAATTGCGATTCCTGCTGATCAAGCACCAGACGATTTTTGGATCGACGGACATCAAGAAAAGTATAGTCGTTGCCTTTTTGTGGCCTGCATCAAACGATGGCCTATCACTTCTCTACATCCATTCGGGTCGCTGGTGGATCGTTTAGGCCCAATTGGGTCTTTGGAAGCTGAGTCTCAGGCGCTTGTCCGCTCTCACTGCCATAGTATTGTGGCACCAATTTCTGAGCCGGCGCTGCGCTGTGTACCAACAGAGTCGTCTCTGATTACTGATACAGAAGCCAAATTACGGCGCTCATTTTGCGGCTTCACTGTAGTTGGCCAAGGACCTTGCGAAGTCGCACTGTCTGTGGATCCTGGCGAACAAGACACCGTGGTTGTTGGTGTGCACGTGGCTGATATAACACATTTTCTGAGCTCTGGATCGGCACTAGATCGCGAGTCTCTTCGTCGTGGTGCATCAGTACATCTTGTCCAGCATTCGTATGAGATGCTTCCTTCTAGCTTGTTGCATATCGTTGCCTTCCAAAAAGGTCGCAAGTCACTAGCCAAATCGGTCATCTTCACACTTCGAAAAAATTGCGTTGTTGATATGTGGATGGGTCGATCAATCATCCATGTATCGCATGAGACGAACTTGTTGGAACTAGAGCATGCTTTACAGGGAGGAAAGACCCCTATACCGATCACCACTGAACTTTTGGGCGCCGCTCTTGAGTTTGCTCGACAACTTCGTTCGGACCGCATCTCGCGAGGCGCTTTATGCCTGCCTCGTTCACGACTTGAGTTCGATCTCGATGAACAACAACGCCCGACGTGTGTTCGTTGCGAGTGCGACTCGAACTCGAATGCGAGCTTGCTACTAAATGAACTGTGCATTCGCACCAACACGGCAGTGGCGCATCGTCTAGCTGCAGGGTTTGAATCCAATGCTTTGTTACTACGACAGGATGCACCTCTTGAACGGGCTTTAGAGGAGCTGTCGACCAATTTAGGCGCGCTCGGCGTTCCAAAAGATCAGGTCAACATCACTACACTTCCAGCTGCCCTTGCTGCCCTTCCCTCATCTTTTCAGAGTGTCGGCGCTGCGCTAGTTGAAAACGCATTATCACCTTCGAAGTTTTTCACACCTGCTCTGGTTGATGTCACCAAGTTTGCGCATTACTCACTCGGTGAGCCTGTGTATACACATTTCACTTCGCCGCTTCAGCGATATTCAAATATTTGTGTACATCGCCAGTTGGATGCTATCTTGGATGATAAAGTAACTGGAACTCTGCGCGGTGACATTTTCACTAAGCTTGCTCATCAATGTAATGTAAAAGAACAGGCTGCTTTGGCGGCTGAAATGCAAAGCACGCACCTATATCTATGCCAATGGCTCAAAAATGAATCTAAGGAAGGAATTATGAAACGTCGCGCATTAGTCATGGCGTTGAGTGAGACGTCGGTCGATGTGCTTGTACCTTCGCTCTTGGTTGAAAAACGTGTGTACCTTGATTGTCTTCCGCTGGACGAGGCCAAATGGGACCCCTCTTCGCAATCACTCATGCTGACATGGAGTAAAGGTATTCACTCCATTGCATGGTTTGGCCACGCGATTGATGATGCACAGTGTATGAAAGTATGGGAGACAGAAAAAGAGCGACAAACAAAAGAGACATCAACTGCACCTGTTTGTCAACAGCAAAGAATTATGACCTTGACAGAGGTTGACGTATTTATTCTGTCAGATATGGACAAGAGCCCGCCCATTCTCAAAGTAGTTATTGCCAATCCATGTGCCTGAACAGAATCTTCATGCGCTACATACGTAGTTATAGGCGATTACACATTGTTCGTTTACGAGATGGTGACATGTTCTCTCTGCAGCGCCTCATTTAGCTTCATAAGCACGTCATTTGGCACTTGCTGCAACAAAGGTGCTAGTGACTCGGATCGCAGTGTCCTTGCTTCGCCTAGCTGACGAGCGAAGTAGGCCCAAAGATCTGGTCCAGCCCAAGACTCAGCACCTACTTCATCAGTAGCAGATCCCGCGGAGGCTAATTGTGAGTAAGAGGCTTGGAAACCTTGTTCATCCAAATCAGCGCCATCGTCTTCGGTGATTTCGTGTGTTGGAGGGCCCGTCTGCAATAAAAGGTGCATGACACTGATAGCCAGTGCAGGCCAAGCATTTGCATATGTTGATAACATGGAGTAGCTCTGAGTCAGAAGACGAATAATTCCAGCAGCTGTATTGAAACGCAGTTTCGCTGTCAATTTCGACAGGTCTGGAGAAATGACATTCTCAGCAATTTGACCAAAGAGTCCACTTTGCACACTGTCGAAGAGTTGGACAACGGCTTCTGGATATCCTTGTCTTTGCAGGCCGCACAGAAATCCGATAAACAAGACAAATTGTTGAGAAAACCTGTCTGTCTTGCTTGACTGCAGACGCACAAGCATGAGTGTAATTACAGGCTGCATGTAGGGAGCTAGCGGCTCGGGTGGCAAATGAATGATCATTGAACGAAGAAGATCGAAGCCATAAGCGTCATTAAGCCTGCTCGAAATAAGCTTTTGATAGATTCCCAAACACGATTCAACATGGCCTTTGTGCACAAGATGAGCAGGCGATTGCTTCAGATATGCTTTCATGAGACGAACGAGAGCAGGGACATGACTTTTCTTTTCCCACAACGCGGGCATTAAGAGTGGCGGGAGAAGCGATGCATAGGCCTCCGGCAGTTGACGCACAGAATCCAGGTTGGCATGTGCCTCCAAAAGTTGCGCAAGAATTTGGAATACGTACGGGATATACTCGGCCACATCCGCCTGGAGAATTTCTGTGCAAACTGGGAAAAGACGTTCTTCCATCATGGCCACTTGCGCCGTTGACGACGAGCCCGTGAATCTCAGTAGTGTTGATACAGACTCAAATAGGAACTGAGTGAACCGAGGATTGCTTGGATTTCGGCTTGTAACCTGAATGATTGACACAAGGTGCTCAAGCAATTGTCCCGCGTAAGGCTCCACCGACTTCTTGGCAACCAGGAGTACACGCATGACACATTTCATGACATGGTCGTTCTCAGCCACTTTTTCCGGTGTTTCATGTTGTTCTACAGCTGCAAAAAGAGCTTCCAGCATGTTTCGCGTGAATGGCTCAATATCTGTAGAATTCAGTAATCGATGACCATTGACACGGATAAAAAGTATCCGCTCGATCGAAATTGCAGCGTATGTGCACGTTACATAGTTCGTTGAACTAAGATGGTGAACAAGCAATGGCAACACAGACAAAAGCTGGTCCTTGGTCAATTGGTTGCGGAACGTGTACAGGTATTTAATGGCATCGACTTGAAGAATGGGTTGTGCTTTGGCTGTATCATTGTCAGGCTGAAGGTCTTGAAGCACATGATTGGAGAAAAACTGGACCACGTCAACGAGAGCATTGGTCGAGGACACACCATGCTGCATAGTGGAGCTCTGTGCTGCAATAGAAGTTAAAAGATATATGGCAGCATCCTTTCGTCTCCAGTTGACCATAGGATTGGCCTGGAATTCAGCCAAGTAGGCTTGGATGTGGCGCGAGCATATAGCAGTAATCTGTGTTGAAAATTGCTCCAAAAGAGCACGAACAAATTCACATGCAGCCCGTCTGCGCGTGTCTATTTCGATACTTTGCTCAAGATCGCGGCGAATATATTCCATGGGATTGTCTTCGAAAATCTCCTCGTCGATGTCACGCAGTTGAATATTCGGCAAAATAATAGCCGTGCAGAATTGCTCCAATGTTGAATCCGCTTGGAAAAGCTCGCGTTGATTCCCCATACGCACAACGGTTGAGAGGAAGCCGATTGCCTTGCTAACGATCACATCGTATTTCTCTGCCGGGCCATATGTACCCAGCATGTCCCAAACGGCTTGAACATAGTCAGGAAGCTGAGGTAATACATCCAAATAACGTTTAGCATACAATTCGAAGATTTCACAAACACTGCTTCGAATTTTGACCAACGGACTAGGAGCTACATCGTCCTCGTCGCCGATCAGTTCTGGGCGACTGTAGGAGAGTAGGCTTGTGAACATAGGTGAGAGGGTCGGTATGGCATCCTCAAATTGAGGGGGAAGATCTTGAGCAGACAAATCGTAGAATAACTGCAAAAGAAGCATCAAGCACATTGCTAGCGGTTGCATGGTGGATGACGGCGTCGACGGATCCATTAGCAATGAGTGCATACGTTGTAAAAGTTCTAGCAGTGGATTTGCCATCTTCCCAAGAACCAAATTGATTTCCATATACAGGGCGTCTGACCGGAATTGACTGCGCCAGCGCTTGAAAATTGCGTGAGAGGTTGACAGAACAGACAATAAGATATGGTGGTTATCAGTCGAAAGCTGAGAAACAAGTTCATCAATGAGACTTGGCCAGGCATCTGGAAAATCATAAGAAGCCACCAAAGCAATACTTTCGTTCAATTGCGAAAGAATGGCTTGACTGGGTGAGGGTGCGCTTGCCAGCGAGACCAACACTGGAACGAGCTGTTGACGAATCCCATATTTTTCTTCATCACTCACGGAGTTTGGTACATCCTCGTCAGCTTCATCGTCCACGACCCAGCGAAGCTTGCAGATGTTCTTAAACTGGATAGCTGCAGCGAGGCGTACAGCTGTTGATGCTGACTCCGATTGAATTAGAGTCAGCAGCAAATAAACAAAGTACGGCTGAACCTGCAGCTGAGAAATTTGTTCTTCGGCTACCTTTCGCTGTTCTGGGTTCAGCGTCTGCTGAAATAGAGAAGCAAGCGAGGCAAGCTGCTGGGTGTCCGAAGGATCCATGAAACCAGGAAAACTTCTGTCGTTATGATATTGAAACGCTAAAAACAAAACTCGTCAATTGGTGGATCCAAGGTTAGAAAAACCAACACACGCGCATCGCCACGTCATGTCACGTGTTCCATGAAACGCAGTCAACCATGGCACCCAAATGCATCTGACGCTTTCAATTGACACGGTATGACTGATACACCATCGAGAAATGCGCCATGGGTGGTGCAAAAGTATGGGGGAACGAGTATTGGTAAGTTTCTTCCTACGATCGTAGACTCTATTACACCTTCATACCTCAAAACGAATCGAGTGGTGATTGTATGTTCGGCGCGATCAGGTAAAACAAAAGCGCTGGGGACTACCAATCTGCTACTCCAGGCGAGCAGCCAAGCTATGGCAATGGCGCCGATTAATGCTTTTGATTCATCCAGGTCTTCATTGTCGTCATCTTTCAATGGTGAAAACAATGGGCCGTGGATATCGTCCCAATCTTCCGCGCATCTTTCGCGGTCCGAATCAATGCCTGCTTTCCATGCAACCGTGGATAAAATCCAAGAAGATCATTTTGAAGCTGCTAAAAGCATAGTGTTAAAAGATGACCTTCTTCGTACTGAATTGGAGCGAGGCATAACCGAGGATTGTTACCGTCTTCGGGAGTTTCTTCAGGCAGCCAGGATTCTCAACGAAGTGTCACCACGATCAAGAGATTTAATCATGGGTATCGGCGAGCGCTTAGCATGCCGTCTTGTGGTAGCTGCATTAGAAGAACGCGGCATTCGTGCTGAACTTGTTACGTTAGAAACGATTGTTGATGAGCTCGATGAAGAAGTCTTGCGGCCGGCATCTACTTCCTATGAAAGCTCGAACTACCTCGAACAGTCATTTTATGATCGTCTTTCAACCGCTTTGGCAAACCGCATCATGCAATGCGAAGGGGTTCCAGTCGTTACGGGTTATTTCGGTAATGTGCCAGGCTCACTACTGAGTCAAGTGGGCCGCGGCTACACTGACTTGTGCGCGGCACTTTGTGCTGTGGGACTTAAAGCGGATGAGCTTCAAATTTGGAAAGAAGTGGATGGAGTTTTTACAGCCGATCCACGCAAAGTTCCTACAGCCCGCCTGGTGCCTGCTATAACGCCAGAGGAGGCTGCGGAACTCACTTATTATGGTAGCGAGGTGATCCATCCTTTTACTATGGAACAGGCGATTAAGAAATCTGTTCCCATCCGCATAAAAAATGTTGAGAATCCAACAGGTTGCGGTACTGTGATTTTCCCCGACCATATTTCACCATCTGTCGACGACGATATCAAACACGATCCCTTCGTGGATGGGCACGTGGAGCAACCAGAGCCACCACTCAACGGTCTTTCGACCCCTATGCACAGTCGCCAGCAGCAAAAAGAGCCTCGGAAGACACCCACGGCTGTCACTATCAAAGACAATATTATCGTTCTTAATGTTCACAGCAACCGCAAAACTATCAGCCACGGATTCTTTGCAGGAATTTTTGGCACGCTTAACCGCTATGGTGTTGTGGTAGATTTGATCTCCACTTCCGAAGTGCACGTCTCGATGGCGATGACTGCTGACATCAAAGCCCGAACCCTCGAGCGCTTGAGTGCAGAGCTTGAACACATTGGGACTGTCAGTATTTTGCGAAACATGGTAATTTTGAGTCTGGTCGGAAAAGAGATGCGTCAAATGGTTGGTGTTGCAGGGCGTATGTTTAGTACACTCGCAGAAGGAAACGTGAACATTGAAATGATTAGCCAGGGTGCTAATGAAATCAACATATCGTGTGTAATTCACGAAGGATCAGCATTAAAAGTACGTATATCTAATAACTCACTGCCCCTTACACACAAAGGCGTTGAACCTCATTCACTATTCCATACTTGAAGTATCTCCCAAGCCATGCAACATGGAAGGGGGGACGTTTGGGCGGTCATTTTTCTAGATATCTGCAGTCGGAGGAATACGGATGAGTAGTTTGCCTGTTGTAGAGCGGCTGGCCAATTCATCCTGTGCTTCCTTCACGCCATCGGCACTCAATAGGTACTCACGCCAAACCCCGGGGTAGACTTTGTCTGATACTAAAAGATCAATGAGAATTTTGCTGTAATAGTTCAACTCTTCTTGCGTCGAAACATATCCAAATAGGGAGGGGCGCAAAAGTTTAAGATTCTTTGGACTTAAACGATGTAATTCAATAGGGTCTGGCAAGCCACTGGACTGGCCAAAACTTACCAGTGTGCCGAGACGTGCAACGAGATCAAAGTCTTTTTCGAACGTGGCTTTCCCGACAGAGTCGTAAATTACCTGTACACCTTTCCCATTTGTTATACCATTCACACAAGAAACGAGATCATCATCGTATAGGAAAACATGCTCAGCACCCATTGTTTTAACACGCTCCGCTTTCTTGGTTGTCGAAGTGGTACCGATTACATGTGCTCCCAGAGATGAAGCAATTTGGACTAAAAGGAGGCCAACACCACCAGCTGCTGCATGAACCAAGACGTAGTCCCCACTCTTCACAGGATAAGATGTGTGGGTAAGCGCCACAGCTGTGAGACCCTGAAGCCACGCTGCTACCGCGGTCCGTGTGTCAAGTTCCTTAGGTAGTTTAACAACTTTAGAGCGAGGTGCAATGACACGTTCGGCGAAAGAAGAGCCAACGAGTGCTACGACACGATCTCCCGGTTGAATGTTTTTAACATTGATGCCAACACGAGCGACCTTGCCGCCGCACTCCTGACCAAGGGTGAATGGAAGTTCAACAGGGTAGAGCCCTGTGCGAAAGTAAGTATCGATAAAATTTACACCGGCGATTTCTGGTTTGATTAGCACATCGTCCGTGCCCAGGCTCGGGACAGGAACATTGTCACACTGAATGACATCGACACCGCCGGTTTGATGGATTCGAATGGCCTTCATATCGTGGAAATACCATGCATAATCTCAACGTTGGGCCAAGTTTGATACCGGCTACTTACGTAATGTTAGAGGGTTGTCTGCTAACTATGTATAAACTGCCTTTGAACCAATTACTTCTTCACGGCATTGATGATCTTACCGAGGAGTCCACCTGGACGATCGCCTGGTGTTTCACCGGTTGCACAACAGCAGCAGTCAGCTGAAGGACTGAAATCCTGTGCATTCAGGCACATGACGCGAGCCTTGCGGTTTTCCCAGCCATCGTCCACGTTAAACGTGCAGTGGAACATGCACAAAATGCGGCCATCGTTCGTTGGCACAAACGATGCATGACCTGGGCCATATGGACCACCTTTGCTACGGTCACTTGAGAGCAAAGGTGAGTTACGTTTAGTCCATGATTTAGGATCCAATGGATTACTGCCAGTAAGGTTAAGAAGACCAAGTTTGTAGTCACATGTCCAGCTACCGTGAGCACTGTACACGATTCCCCGGATACCCTGAAAGTCGACGAAAGATGGCCCCTCATTGATGCCACGCTTACCTCCATCCGGACGCTCCCACTTTTCTGTTGGCTTAGAAATAGTCACAAGGGTTTCTGGGATAGCTTGTTCAGGGGTAACGAGCTGGACAAGAAACAGGTCCTGTTCGGTATCAGAGTTATCTGCCAAGGGCCAACCGGAATAACAGCAATAAAGGTTTTGACCAAGAGAAAATACGGTGGCATCAATAGCCCAATGGTCGGGTACACCTTGCAACGGACCAATAAACTGCCAGCCTTGTGGATCCATAGGATCTTGCGACTGAGAGCGAAGTATCAACGTGCGGTGTGACGCTGGACCTTCTCCAGGTTTTTCACCACTGAAGTAAATGTACCAAATACCGTTAATATTGTGCAGCTCAGGCGCCCAGATACCTGGGGCCCAACCGGAGCCTTGGGGGCGCCACACTAAGCTTTTTTGCGGATTGTTAAAGTCTTCAATGTTGTTCGAAGCCCAGATTTCAATTCGATCCCCTAGTGTGAAAGTGAGATAATACAATCCATTCCATGCATAGACCCAAGGGTCTGGCATGTCAACATTGGCGATGGGACGACAAGACATGATAGTAGGCGGATATAACGTTGTCAAAGCTGCGCTCGAGCCATGTGTCAAGGGCCGGGACCGGCGAGCTAGGTTATACGTGCTTATGTCATCATTTTGTGTATGGATTGATAAAGGTGATGCTGAGTGGCATGCTTTCAAGCAGCTTGCGTGTGGAGATTATAAGGGACTGGTCGACAAACAGTCCCAGAATCCTAAATATAGAAATCTTAGTATTTGTTCACGCGCATGGTGATATGGAACAAGATCGAGAATGATAGTCTTGGGACGAGAGAAGTCTTACTAATTCAAATTGCGTTCACACTTCCTCTATTATAGTGGTCTGATCTGTAAAAGTGTCTGTTCGCGATAAGTATAGGGCTTCCGACCTAGTATCGCGAAGAAAATCACAACTGATGGATACGAGATGGTAGGAGATATGTATGAAAAAGATTATTGAAAAATGAATACGACAAAAATGCATCCTTAATTAGTTTAGATATTGATCAAGAACGCCATACTTTATGATACAAACGATAAAGCGCTATAGAAAGTCGAGTTTTACGCCGTTGCTGATTCTTGTAAGACATGCGATACAAACAATAGCGCCCAGTACAATCCACTTTCTGAGCTTGTGAGCGCGCTCATGTGGGAAAGCGTAAGAGATACATTCGGTATGGAAATTTGGAAACGAACATGCAATTCATGTCGCTGAATTGATCCAATACATATACTTACTATATTGCTAAGTAGCTTTCAAAATTAAATTTTCAAATACAAAGGTTCATTTGTTAAAAAATTTCAGCTCGAGGAGCCGAAGCGGCAAATAAGCCAACAGTGTAAAAGTGAACGTGAACTCGTTAGCAAGATCGCCACCGGTCTCACCAAAAAGACCTGCTAGTGGCCCAACATACCACGTTTCAGCCATACCCATAACCCAGCAAACTACACCCACCAAAAACACAACGGCAGCAGCGATCCCGTGCGGCAAGCGTTCCTTGTCATTCCAACCATCTAAGTCGTAATTGTCGAATGATCCCTTGCGGATGACAGAGTGCTCCATCAAGATGATCAAAATGTAGCTAGTGCACCAATATCCAAGCAAGCTCAGAAAGTTTTGTAGGTATGAATTCAGCTCCTCTCGACCAGCGAGTCCGAGAGCAATAACGATTCCAAAAAGAACCACTTGCCAAATTATTCGAGGTACATAAGCAAGCCACGGTGAGATCTGTTGAAAACTTATAGCAGCACTGTACGTATTAAGCAAATTGATGGCAATGCCCGAAAGAACAAGAATTACAAGAAGGAATTTCGCAAACCCCATTGGATACAGTATGTCCCGGATAAGGTATCCGATTCCGCCTTGTTCATATGATTGCTTCCAATCGGGGTGGTTGTCAAGAGCACTCGCCATCACAGCGCCTGACCACATCCCGATACTTGTAGGGATGCAAAGGCCACATGTAGTCAATAGAAACACCTTGTATTTGTTGACATTGACCGGATACTGAACATAATAATCAGAAGCAATGGTTGCCCAAGATGCGCTAGAACCGTACACTACGGCAAGAAACGTAAGCGCAGCACCAGCCAATGGAGTTGTTCCTGTGGCTTTGGCAGGTGAATGATTGTCCGCATATTTGCCCGTCTCGCCAAAGATGATTAAGAATATAACGAAGAAGACGAACCAAGCGTAACGTTCGACAATCATGATCAAACGAAGCCCAAAAAGACCGATGATGAGAGCAGCCGCTGCTATAATGATTATTCCGACAACAATAGAAATATGTCCATCGGCTACAGCAGTGAGAGCAAGGCCACCTGTGATAGCACCAACAGCTGACCAGCCAATTTGTTGAACAGTGTTGAGTAAGGCAAGAATTTTGTTCGGATACCAACCAAAACTGTAGCGAGATACAGACATCTGGCGGAGACCAGTAGGAGCCCCGAATGTCGCACAGTATGCAGTGCCCATACTTCCTAATAAAGAACCAAAGAAAATGATCAAAAGCGATTGTTTTAGATCTAGACCGAATTCCCAGCCAAGCATGCCCGTGGCACAACATGCTAGATTCATGGTGCCTGAGGCCCATAGAAACGCCATATTCAACTCTTCGTACCATTTTATGGGTTTTCTGTCTTCGGGTCGCTTTCGCTCAATAGCTTCAGATTCAACTCCAACTTTTTTGTCAAGCCATGCCTCGATGCGTAAAAGACCAGCGAAAAGCCCTCGATGGTATGTTCCATTTTCCATCACCGATGAACAGTAAACTTCTTCCTCTTTGGTTACGAATGGATCATTTGATATTTCGCGTTCGACATCAATCTCTGGAACACGTTTCATGCTTTGATCGTCACTAAGAAGACCCATGAGATAGGGGCGCTATATCATTTTATAGATTAGTTTGTAGTTAGCAAAAAAAGCTTTGATTCAACCCGCAAAGTTAATTGCGTGATCAAAGCAGATAATTTGTCGTGCATGCAGCACGCAGAAATCGTACCGATTATAGTTCTAGCGATGAGCTTATAATCATAGGAACATGCTTATTATTGGGCTGTTATTAAGCTCATACATTTCAATAGACTGAGTCAAATACTTTAATAAGAGAAATTAAAAATAGCCTATGTTATCTCTTTGCCTAGGATGACAGGCCTTAAGCTTGCGCCTGAGGAGCGAAGACCAATTTGAATGCGACAATAAATAGTTAGCTATATTGTAAACTTTAAATATCCATATGAAAGCTTCGATTAACGGAAATTTTATTGCAATCATTCCTTGAAGAACTGGGCATGATTGTAGCAAGAGTGATTATTACTACAAAGCTTGGAAATATTATCGTGAATACAATTGCACGCTTTAAGTCTGACCACTAGTGGCCATTGTACTTTAAATTTCAGCAAATTAAGTTCCTATGCTGAAAGGCTGTCTCGATGCACTAATTCCCAAGTACTTCTTTTGTGACGAGTTTGAGTTACGTACACGTAGTGATTAAAACGTTAAAACTTTGATCAAGTGCTACGATTGAGATGCGCAATTTCTAATGAAACAGCATCGCCCTCAGTTCAAAAGTACTGCATTCAAGAACACAAATTGATGTGGTATCATTTCGTCATGACCCGTTTCTGGTAAGATCAGTGTCTCTTCCACGGTTGCTCGGATCATATTGTGAGTTCTTTATAGTAGTAACAGCATCAATCCCAAAAGGCACCTAGCGCAGATTTTATCCGATGAATTCCATATTGGACGTAGCAAACCATCGACGTCTTTGTTTATTATTTATATGCAAGAGTGACAACTGCATTGGCGAATTGAACTCATATTGGTATTTTACAATGTCTAGCAGGTTTAATGAAACGCCACAAATTTATTACTCACGCCATTTTGAAGATAATCAACACACTGAGTAAATACTCTTTGGCTCCATTTATAAGGTATCATAACTTTCATGGCACCCACATTAAGCTTGTCGAATGCCAAATTTTTAGATTGTCCGATGAAACCCATTGAGATCTGACCCGGATTATCCTGGCAACGTTGGTACATAAAACAATATAGTAAGCAGAAAAGAAAAGATTTTTATCAGTTTCATATAAACCTGCTAGGCAATAGATTTGCCTTCAGTAGCTTTGCGGGTACTTGCCAAAAGCTATGAAAAGGTCGTCTGTATCAAAATTAGAATTTTGCTCGTGTCCTGCCTCGCGCAATTCCTTCGTGTTTTTATAGTTTTTTGCACTCGAGTCCCAGAGCATTTTCTATGCGAGCATCGACATCCTACTACAGGAGTAGAATGTTTTCGAGGAATTGGACAATAGACTGCAAATGCTAGGCCAGCCCATATCGGTGCGCAAATAGAAAAAAGATCGGCGGAAGTTTTAAGAGACGGCAAGGGCAAGAAAATTGATTTTGTCGCGTAAAACGAAACTCGATTTTGGCCGCTATAAGATGAAGAAAGAAAATTGAACTTCGTAGATTGATGTCACGTCCGCATGTGCGTGACTTTATCTCAAAGCCCATTAAACGCACCCCAAGTTATTGGAATGAAACCGGGAATGTATATTGTCAACTTAAAACAGCATTAAGACATTTTCGTTAAACTCGAGTCAATCTTTCATTTCATCCATAATCTGCCAGGCTGTGCTTTCATAGACTGCCGAGTGTCCAGGAAAGAAAACACAAGAAGCCCATTGCATAATAAATTTGGAAAGTGTTTCTGATGCTGGCACATTGACCTCAACAATGGTGATCGTTAGTGGGGTACTTTCTTGAATCAACTCGAGCTCATGATAATGACAGCTTCTTCTAGCGTTCGCTATGTAATGGTGCAATTCGACCGACTCCCAGAAGTACATATCTTTATAAAAATGATAAAAGTTTCACATGGTACTGGCCCGGTTTATCGTGTAATCGAGAATAAGAACGAAATAAATTAATCAAATTTCAGGCAGAGATTATGACACATGGAAACACCACGCAGCCGTTATATTGGCCGTTCTCCTTTTCGATTCAGGCATTAACTACCTAAGCCTAAGAAATTATTCGAAAACATGATCCGTTTAAGTGTCAAATGAAAGAACTTTAAGACAATAATTGTACATTGCGATGAGCGATTAACGATTCAAACCATTCAAGATCAAATCGGAAGGAAATACATTCAGCACAAAGCTGACGCTCAAGTAAGTGTTTCATCGTAATAAGAAGCGGCTAATGTTTGACTGATCAATATTTTTTTTCTTACATCATTTACTTCCTGCACATCATAATATGACTTACAAGTGTATTCGCTTCGAGGCAGCTTGTTCAGCATAACTGGGTGGCGCTCTGAGCGTTAAAACTTCAAAGTGACATTACTAAGTTTGAGATGCAAAAGAAGGCCAATCAGGCCTAGAACCTTTCATGTCGAAATTGTGTCGGCACAATTTTAACGATAGCTGTATCATATTCGTTCCTGGTGCAGAAGTGAAAATATTATGACTTCCGGCCACATTAAAAGTTATAAGTTGTAACGTAAAGCAAAACATCGTAAGTCCGATACGACTTGATCCACTCACACATGAATATGGCCAATGGTCTACGTGCAATTGTGCCAAGACTGCATGAGACTCTCAAGTTGACAAGGTCTGTTCGAAAAAGA
The DNA here is from genome assembly GCF_000181695.2 of Malassezia globosa CBS 7966. Classification (NCBI taxonomy): domain Eukaryota; kingdom Fungi; phylum Basidiomycota; class Malasseziomycetes; order Malasseziales; family Malasseziaceae; genus Malassezia; species Malassezia globosa. Next base: position 2,721 of record NW_001849854.1, on the reverse strand, counting down.
AGAATAGAGGACTGCTAGCGCCCTGGGAAGAATGTCTCATGCAATCAAGTGAATATACATAATAAGCGGCAAACGGACGGGTTGGGATAACCAAGGATTCACGCTATATATGGAATGATTCTTATGAGCCTGATGTTGACACCCGATTCAAGAAAGAGCTCTCGAGGCAAGTAAGCGCTAAGGTGTATTAATGATCGGTAAGTCACAGGATGGATGCATTCTTGGCAATTCATTCTTAAGGTCGAAGAAGACACCAATACTGTCTCGGAGATTTTGCTGGTTTCGTGAATTTTGCAAATTATCTAAGACACCGCATTGAAAGGTGATGACGTTTTCACGTGTTACGGACGACGACATGGAACATGATGAATGGGTGTTGAGAATAGAGGACCTAACGGTTGCAGTCTTGAAGGCGATAGAGAATGGAAAACGATAAAACTTCAAATATTCAAAGAGCAATAAGTGTTAAGAAAGATTTGTGATGAAACAACGATGCTACAAGGGGACGTGGAACGAAGGGGATTCAGCAGACACACAAATCTGGCCGTATGATGGTAAATATTGCGTGAAAAGCTAGTGCAACGCAAAAAATTTGATGAAATTATTCAGGCACTAGGAGGAACAAAACGAATCAAGAGTGTGGGGCAAGTGGAGAAGAGTGGGAGTACAAAAGACTGGGTGGCAATGAACGAGAACGCCAGACGGGAGACGTGTGAAGAAATGGTAGTAGAATTTTACTTGGAGCAGAGGGCCGTAAGCTCAGAGTCATGGTGGCGAGAAAACAGAACTTGTCTGCCGAAAAGCCAACACGGTTCGGTCGAGTCATGGGCATGTAAAGGTGACCACACGGTGGCATGCATGTAAATGAAATTGCCAGAAAAGACTCATTCACGTGCATGAGCCATTTTCGCCAACGTTTGACCAGTGGCCCGTTCCAAAGTTTAACCCGCGTAGCATGCGTGCACATCACTCTTGTTCTAAACAGTCACATAGCGTGAGTCATACTATGACTCGATGCACGAATGAGTGGATACGCAAGGTATAAAAAGGCGCCTCCCCGAGGAATCACGGCTCCTCATGCTGCTAGCTGAGGCATTAGCCGAGCGAGCCAAGGCACAGCGCCGATATGAGCAGCTGATGCAGCGGCTCCTGCGAGTCGTGCGAGTACAAGAGGGCAACCAACCAGTAGAGGAACCAAACGAGCTCCTCGTCTCCGCCAATGGCATTCTAGATCGAATGGACTGGCTCATCTGATGCGTCAACAAGACCAACACACAAACCATGTTTGACGACAAGCACACACAGATGCGACTGCATTCCGAGACATGGCACTCAAGCGGCGAAAGCTGTATTCCGACGTGGCAACAAAGGCGAGCACAGCGCAAGATCGATACACACGCAGTGAGATTAAGTATGTGAGTGTGATTCATGTGCGGAAGATGCAAAAGCAGGTGGACAAGCTCGCAGGCGAGTACCGGACATTGGACACGCGAATCCAAAAGATGAACTGGGAGGTGGAGTTGATCGAGGAGTAAGCATCGAACAGAGAGGCCGGAGATAATTGAGTGGTCTGTTAGCGTGCACACACTGGGGCACTCATCAGAGTGTCCCAGTGCAAGATGCCTGATAGTCCCCTGGGGCAAAGACGTGCATCGCCCTTAGCACAGAGCAGCCCCGACAGAGCACAATCGTACAGGGAACAGAGTATGGAGTACTACCGCGTGCAGGAGCAGCCACTCGATGAGGGAGGGCCAGGGGCAAGGCCTCTCTGCTGTCTTGCTCCTATTCGAATGTAGAATGCATTTGTATTATAGGATTCAATTTACGGTATGGGCTGAAACAGGCAGGTGTGGCTGAATAAGAGCAGAATTGCTGGCCCTTGAGGATGCACTACTCGAAGAGCATAGCATCAACCTAGACATTAAGAGTTAAAAAATACGACAGGACCAGGCAAAGCATATGCGGGGAGAGAAATACCAGAACAAGGCAGGAATGACGGGTGTACGAGTAAAAGATGCACATGAAGGACGAGAGAGACACAAGAGAAGTACGGTAGGCTGAACAGCAAGAAAATTCAAAAAGAAAGAGCGGTTGACTTGAGTTGTAAAATAACAAAATTGAGGGAGTAGGATACGAAAACACGAGACAGATAAATAGAGTAGATGAAGAGCTGAATCACGCGAAACATGGGAGCAGACAGAGACAAAAAAGTCGATTCGATTTAGATGCGTGAAGAGGTCATATACGAATTGAAAAATGTCTTCAGAATAAAATAAGCAGACAAAACCATGATCTCAAGTACATAATAACCTTTCCAATTATGCGTGAATATATCCAGCTACAATACAACATCAACGGGGTATATGCTAATTATCTCATCTCGTTGTCATAAACCACACACCTGCGGTAGGGGTATACCTCCGTTACTCTTCATCGCAAAAAGTGCTCAAGGTACATTGTCCGACACGGTACTCATGGTCGAGCAGTGCGACGAAGCATGCAACTCTTGCTTTCTTTCTGGCACCCAGTATGTTCAGATGTCCGATGTGATTGTCATGAAAGCGACTTGAATGGGTTGTAACCCGTATATGACGCAGGTGGTATAAACGGCCCCGGCATGAACGTCGGTCTTGGAGCCGGATTTACAGGTGCTGTAGCAGTGGCCATGACCAGCGTCAGTACCATGACGACAATGGATAGATATAATTGCATCTCCGTATT